>NW_006399874.1:5792118-5834864 GCF_000299155.1 Elephantulus edwardii
AACCTGCATTTATGTCTCTTAAAAAATGTATTTGCTATGAATAAGTCATTGATTGTGCAAAATTCGATCATTCTCTCTCCAGCTCCATTTCTGTCACTGAGTCCATGTTTTCCAACTACTGAATCTTCTTCTTTGTTCCCAACTTTTGCATTCCAGTCACCCATTATTATCAATATAAAAGTAAAATCTAAATATGCCCTTTTCAAACTCTACCGCTCTCACCCACAAGATTCTAACGTCTGTACCACTGAAGGTGTGCCTTTTCCCTGACTTCCAACCACTGATTCACAGGTAAAGAACGCAATCATACATTAGTGGATACCTCCTCTAGATTTAATAGAATATCTTCATTTAGAATTCATCTATGATAACGGAAACAAGAAAACAAATATCTTACCTAGTGTTTTCTGGATGTCGTTCTTGGCTGGCAGTAAGGATCCCTGCGCATCTAAAAGCACTTCAGCAGTTTTTTTCAATTTCTCAACAGCAACCTGCTGGCTTGATATTTGTCCTTGCAGTGCCTGAGGAATGAATGTTTGCCAATTATACCCAAAGAGCTACCGAATATATTTCCATGTAGGAAAAAACAACACACCCCTGATTTACAATTAGATAAACTGCAAAGAGTCAATTTTTCATCATTATCAATTTACTAAGGAATTACTATGATATATAATATTGGTAGTTGTAAAACGCATTAACCAGTTGTTGTTGCTATATACTGTCAAGTCTGAACTGACTCATAACTGATCCTCCAATGGGTTTTCAGAGGCAGTAGATCACATGGGAGAAAACTGCCCACCTTATTAATTAGCTCCTCATCCTTAGCCAATTAACATAATAAAAGTGGACTCTTGAATTAACCTCTCGAGCAAATGTTTACAACAATTTTCATGATTCCTGACTCTATACCCCTCTCGTCTTACCATGAATTCTTCCTTTAATTCTCTGCTTCTAAGCTTTATGAAACAGTACCACCACTACCTCCAAATAACGGAAAGCAATGAGCAAACAATAGCAGCAACAAAATAAAAAGCCCACTTCTGATTCCAGACAGACTAAGACCAAAGTACATCTGATCCAAGCAATGGTATTTTCAATTGCTTTATATGCATCTGAAAATTGGACAGTGAATAAGGAAAACCAGAGATTAACAAATGTTTTTGAATTACGGTTCTGGAGAGGGATACTGACTATCCCACGGACTGCCAAAAGAACAAGCAAGATTGTCTTGGAGGAAGTACAACCATGGTGCTCGTTAGAGCAAATACAGAGAAATGTCATCTCACATATTCTGGGCATGCTGTTAGCAAGGGTCAATCCGTGGCAAAAGACATTACGCTAGGAAAGGTGGAGGATCAGAGAAAGAGAGGAAGACCTTCAAAAGAAATGGACTGAAACAATGACCGTAACAATGGACTCGAGTATATGAGAGGTCATGAAGATGGAGCAGGAGAGGGCCAGGTTCAGATCTGTTGGAGACAGTGTTTCTATGAGCTACTGTCAATCTGAGGGCACCTAAGAAAAACAATTCCATGAAGCTCTGACTCAATACTCTAGGCGTATTTCTTAAAATTTTTTATTTTATACTGGTTTGCTTATCAAGTTCATATATATTGTGTTTCACACTATTCTTCATTCTCATTGTGTTTCATACAATCATTCCCATGCATTATACTTTTTTCCAAACACCATTGGACTATGCCCACCATTACCCTGTCTTTCCAGATCCTCCCCGGATCCTTCCAATTTCCTTCACCCCCTCCCTCTACTCACCAAATTGTGTGACCCTGTGATTTTGCTCCTACTCATCCTTACTCCTCTGTTCCCACTCCTTCCCTGCTTGGATCTCCACACGTTTTACTCATTATCCTTCTATTTTTACAATAATGACCTGATGCATTTGTTGTGGGTTTGTTTGGATTTTTTTGTCATTATGAGACTGAGTTCTCCAGTCTCTGCCAAATTGAATAGTATTTTTCGAAATCAATAGCAACTCAGACAAAGATCTCATAACAAGTTTACAGAATCCTACTGGGCCTCCACAAGAAAAAGACTGATAACCCAGTTACAAAATGGCCAAAAGACAAGGAAAGAATTTTCACAGAAAAAGATATTCAAATGGCCAACACACATAGGAAGAAATGATCCAAATTACTGGCAATAATAGAGATGTAAATAAAATCCACAATGAGATAGCATCTTGCCCTAGTAGCAATGGCAAAAAGTAGAAAGGCAGCAAACAATAAATGTTGGAGAGGAAGCGGAGAGTTGGGAACTCTCGTACACTGTTGTGAGACTGTAAAATGGTACAACCACTATGGAAGGCAGTTTGGTGTTTCCTCAAAAAGTTTAATGTAGAAAACTCCATACGGCCTAGCTATTCCACTAAAAGGAATATTCCCCCAAGGAAATGAAAACTGAGACACAGATTTGTACACCAGTGTTCATAGCAGCATTATTTACCATTGCAAGAACATGGAAACAGCCCAAATGTCCAACAAAAATGGATTGAGAAGTGGTGGTACATTCATTCACACAATGGAAAAATATGAGGCATATTTAGTTTTGTTCACTCAACAAAAGCTATCTATTAACAAAAGTTAACCTTATAAATGAAAAAGAAAAGAAACCAACTTTGTTACATTTTGTGAAAACAAAGCCACAGGACAGACACAAAGTTTTACCCATAGGAATCTAAAAGGCTAAGTGGCAGTGTCAGACACAAAGAAGAAAAGGGTCCTAGTGGACGTCTGAGAAGAGGCTGGAAAGGGAGATAACAGCCAGATATTAAAAGATGAGGCTTCAAATGTCAGGCTTAGGAGTCTCTATTTCATCCTGTAGCAAAGTAATCCTTTTTGTAATTCAATGGGTAATTCAAGGCTTTTAAGGAAGGGGATGAATTACATGAAGGTTAACTGTGTGGAATGAATTAAGAGGGGTGGGGAAATGAATCCGTGAAAAGGCAACTTCAATGGTACAAAGTAGTGACGGTCTGTCTGAACCAGGTAAGCCGAGTAGGTCATATATGAGAGAAGAATTAACGGAGATTTCTTAGGACTTGGTAATTGTCTAAAGCTAGGATGCCCAATATTGTGACCACTAGCTACATGAGGTTTTTTAAAAATTAAATAAATGTTGAATAAACATTCTTCAATTGCACGAGCCACATTTCAAGGTCTACATTAGCCACCTGAGATTTAGTGCCTACCAAAATGGACAGGCAAATTATGGCACATTTTCATGATCACAAAATGTCCCAATGGAGAGTGATGCTCAAGATAGAGGCAAGAGGCAGGAAAGGACGGAACAGGATTAATGGAAATAAGAATCACAAGGAAAAAGTGGGGGAAATGGGGTTGCACTGTGGGTACTGTAATTAAAATCATTAACAAAATGTGTACAAATGGTTGAATGGAAAAATCAATCTGTTTTGTAAGCATTTTTACAAATCACAATAAAATAAGTGAAAATTAAAAAGAAGAGCACAATAAGGGGATGAGAATGGGAAGTCTCCAAAGTTTATGAGCCTAGTGATAAGCAGAATTCACAAACAAAACCAGAAGTTTATTAGTATCTGTAACTGGTGACTGCAAAGTTCTGTGAGGACCTTCGTTAGAGAAACAGCAAAACTAGAAATAGAAGAGGTTCAATATATTCCAGAAGTGGAAACCAAATATAAATAACTAGGAATCAATATCTGTGATGAAGTCATTAAATTAAAAAACATGATCAGAAATGAGAACCATAAAAATTTGTGGAGACTAGTGATTATATTTAGATGATAAGGAAGAAAAGAGAACAAATAAGATCAGAGAGGTAGAAGAGAGATCAGAATCCTGAGGTACTTAAGATGCACATTTGGGTGTCAATTCCAAATTCCCACACGTCTAAATGTAGATGAACTCATCCCTGGCCATGGTTTCCAAATGCTTCCTGAATATTTCCAGCACATGGTCACTTCAAATTCAAAAAGCCAAACTACGAACCCATCACTTCCTTCTTTCCTTCCTTCCAAGGACACAAGGTGATGAATCAAGTGATTAACCTGAAGTCTGACCTAGACTCCACCACTACTATCTAACTTCCTTCACTTACGCAAATAAAGGCCAAGCCCTGATAACTGTTCTGCTAAGTTATGTCTCTACCCAGACTTCTGTGTTTATAGTTTACTGGAGGATAATAGTATCTCACTAGGATTGTTATGAAAGAGTCTTAAGTTATTTCCCTGTCTCCAACCACTTCCTTACTAACCCCCCCTCCCCTCCCCGCCGCCTGTGTTCCATCTGAGCATGTCTTAAAATGAACTCATTGCCATCGAGTCAGAACATGCAGTGACTGGTGGCTGTGCTCTCCATAATCATATTAAAGAGAGTTTAAAGTTTTTAATTCCTAAATTACTCACTCAGTGGTCTACTGGGTAGGGAGATGTACTGTCAACCCAAAGGCCTGCAGTTCTAATCCACCAGCCACTCCAAAAGAGAGAGATGGGCAGTCTCCCCCAGCATGCTTTACAGACTCTGAAACCAATTGGTGATTGGTATGCAAAAGTTGGGAAGAAGGAAGAAGGACCAGAAGTTGGAAAATAAGTCTTGGTGACAGAAACGAAGCCAGAGATAGAATTTTGTACAATCAATGATTTATTTGTCACAAATACCTGTTGTAAAAACCACAAATGCTGACTATACTCATGGACCTCTTGTGATGGACTACACAGGAATTAGACTGATTACATTTGTTGGAGGCAGGAATCGTTGGAGTAGCTCAATGTCAGGTGTGAAAACAAGTCAGGTGCCAACTCTTCATCAACTATTCATGGGCAAGTTCACATTGAAGCTAAAGAAAAACACATTCACAAGACTGTATTTCACCTGAATTTAAAACCATCTAAGAACAGGTTTAAGGCCCTGAACACTAATGAACAAAAGACCAGAGAAGCTGTGGGATAGTATCAAGGTTGGAATTCATGAAAAAAGGAAGAGGTCATTACAAAGACAAAGGAGAAAGAAAACACCAAAATAGATGTCAGAAAGAACACTAAATTTTGTACTACAATGATGAGAAGCCAATACAAATGGGAAGAAATGATGAAAGTAAAAAACTGAACTGAAAATTTCAAAGGGCAGTTTGTTCAAAGAAAAGTATGTTCTAACAAAATTTTTAAAGTGCTAGAGTCAGAAAATCAAAAGGGAAGAACTCGCTGGGGATTTCTTAAGCTGAAGGAACTGAAAAACAAATTCAAAACCTTGAATCATCCAGGATGCATCAAAAGAAGATGGGAAGAATATATGGAGACACTGTACCAAAAAGAACTGGGGCTGACACAGAATCATTTCAGGAAGTAGCATATGCTCAAAACCTAATGGTAATAATAAAAGATGAAGTTCTGCTCTTGAAAAATAGGCAAAAAAATAAGGTCCCAGAAATTGACAGAATACCAATTGACATATTTCACCTAACAGATGCAGCCCTGGATGTGCTAACCAGGCTGTAGAAATCTGAAGAATATCTACCTAGCCAACTGAGCGGAAGAGATCCCGATGTGTCCCCATTTTCAAGAAAAATGATCCAACAGAATGCAGAAATAGGGAGCTCTGGTGGCCTACTGGCAAGAAGCTGGCACTGCAATCCCCAATGCAGTTGGTTTAAACCCACCAGCTCCTCCCGGGAGAAGAGACGGACAATTTCCTCCCATGCGATTAACTGCCTCTTAAAATCTGCTGGAGGGTCAGCTATGGGTTGGTTCCAACTTGATGGCACACAACCAACAATTATTATTAATATCACATACAAGCAAAATACTGCTGAAGATTATCCCAAAGCAACTAGAATAGTACATTGACAGAGAACTGCCAGAAATATAAGCTGGGTTTAGAAGAGGTAGTAGTACTTAGTGATTTCACTGCTGGTGTCAGATGGATCTCACCTGAAAGCAGAGAATACCAGAAGATAGATGTCTATTTTTTTTTTTGTTTGTTTTGGTTTTTTTTTCAACTATGCAAAGGCATGTGTCTATATGGATCACAAGAAATAAAGGTACTTATAGCTTTAGAATGACATAAATAACAATTTTTTTGGGTAGGGACATGCAAGTAAGAGATATAGACCACTAATAAGACAGCTCTTTGGTTTTTCCATCCCATTAGGTTTAAACTGAGCAGACTGAGAAGTAGAAAACAAGAATCACATTTCTATCAATAAGGAAGCACCAGAGATCGCAGTGTGACCCTTGGGCCAGTGATTTCTGCACAAGATAAAGCAGGACAGAGACTGAGACGGCACCAGTGCTATTGGCAGTAGCTGCATCAACAGCAAAGCTGGGGGAGAACCAAGCCCATCCTGAGGTAAACTGAACTAGATCTGCTGTCCCACTAAGCCAGGGGCCAGCTATTTTGGAAGTAGATCATGAGACCTTTCTCATGCTGGTGAACTGAACCTTTAGCTTTTCAATAAATAGCTAAGGGCTACTGACCGTGTGTTCTAGTCAGGGAGTCCAGGACCAGATATAGTTGACGTTTATAAATTTATGCACACTTGGTCAACTTTATGGTTTCCTGACCTAACTCTATCCCAGGGATCACTGTGAACTTGCTGGGTCAACATCACCAGTCAATGTGATCTGAGTACAGGCTTGGCTCCAAAGTGACGCCCCTAGACTGCTCTTTTAATCTTATCTTCTGAGATTCCCAGAGTGCTAAAGTGAGAAAATCTATTTTTCCCAGAGTTCCCTTGAAGAGAATCTCAAGGAGTTTCAATATAGCCAAGAAGAATTGAGCAGCTAAAAACACAGCCAACAGTTATTTGAAAAATAATGCCAATATCAAGAAACTGTGGTCAGAAATAGGTCAGATAAACCCCTTAGGTGATAAAAATGGTAATTACTATGTTGAAGTCAGTATGTTAAGTGTAGAAGAGATTTTATTTCATTTTGGTAGTAGCCTGATATCTCTATCACTGTTAGAAGGAAAACAGCTGTAAATGTTGTTAATAAAAATCAGTGAAGTGGAAACTACCTAGTTTTCATAAAATTTTATCCTCACCACATGCTGAGATCATCTTTGAGGATAAAATGAAAATACGCCAGGGACAACTTGCATTGCACAACTGATTTTAAAAATTATGCAGTGGCTTAATTAGGATACATTCTTCATTAGGTCTCTTCTTTTTATGTTTCACTGATGGTTTTAGGACCTAAGGAATCTTCTAGTAGCAAATACTAGCCATGTTTTCTTCCTTCTTTTTCAAACGTAATGTATGGACCTCTTTAATGAAAATGCAAGTGTTAGTTTGGATTTATTTTTCCTTACATGAACATTAACTTTATATAAGGTGCAATAAACTAGTATAAATCAAATAAAAATTTATAGTCTACAAATTTATTCTCTAATAGGGAGCTCTGGTGGCCTAGTGGTAAGAAACTGCACTGCAATCCAGGAGGCATGCAGGTCAAATCCAGCAGCACCTCTACGGGGAAGGATTCTGTGGTACTAAACAACTTATGTTAATACTTTGTTGTTGTTGTTTACTGACCCATAGCAGACCTTCTGGCAGGTTTTCAGAGGCAGTTAATTGCATAGGAGGAGACTGCCCATCCTACTCAGGTGGAACAGCTGGTGGCCTCAAACTACATGCTTCGATATTGCAGCACAGCTTCTTGCCTCTAGGCCAAAATTACCTCATTTTCAATTTAGTGTAATCATTTTCTTTTTCAGTTCTTACTGGCTCTAGCTTTCATATGTTGTTGTGTGCCACTGAGTTGGAAGCAACTCAGAGCTGACCCTCCAGCAGATTTTCAGAGACAGTAAATCGCATGGAAGGAGGCTGTTCATCAATCATAGTGATTTTACACTGTTAGAATTTCCTCCCCAAACAACGGTCTTAAATCTCATACAGCTCTTCTGATTCTACCTCATATACTCTTTTTTAGACAGGTGAGAACTGAAAGCTTAAACAGATCTGTTTCTGTGCTTATGGAAAGCAGAAAAGGAACACCCTCAAGGAGAGGGATTGACACAGTGACTTTAATAATGGGTTTGAACACAGAGGAGATTGTGAGGATGGTGCAGGATAGAGCAAGGTTCCCATCAGTTGTTGATGGATCCCTATGGTCAACTTGAAGGCACATAAGAACAGCAGGATTGAAAGGGCACGTTAGGAAAAAGCAACAGTAAGGTTGCTCAAGTGCCTGGGCCTCCTCGCAGGGCCCACAGCAGGGATGGAGAGATTCTTCTGCTCAAGAGAGAATCATACCCCCTTCTGCTTTAACTGCCTGCTCTCCTCCTAGTACTGTGCATCTTCTGTGCCCTTCCTCTTTATAGGCCTTCTCTCTGCCTGGGGTTTAACTTGCCACACTTTTACATACACCTTAGTTTCCTTCCGGCTAAAAGTTGCCAGTCTCAAACCACAACAAATTTAAATAAAAGCAGTCACATAAAATACCTGTTTTCCTCCTAACAGCACAAAAATGATTAATGACTCAAAAGATAACAGATGCAACTAGATTCTGCAAGGCAGCTGTGTAACTGGCAAAAGCCTTGTTTATTACCTTCTAGCTATGGCAGCAATATGCTCCTATTCACCAAACCAAAACAAACCCATGTCCATTCAATTGATTCTGACTCCTAACAGCCCCACGAGATACAGCAAGCCCCACGGGGCTTCCAGGCGGTAAATCTTTACAGGAGCAGACTGTTGTGCTCATGGAAGCATCTTTCTCTCCTGAAGAGGCTTGGTGGCTTGAACTACTATTTGGTTGGAATTCACATGCTGAAAACTTTTACCACCAGGGATCCTCAAGCTACTGCTACTTACCTGCTTAATAAGAACGGATTAATGAAATGAATCTTTCAAAGTAAAAACATTATTGGTCTTATTGATTATGACCAAAATATTTTATCTTCCGTTGTTGGGACTTGGGGATTTTATCTTCCATTGTTGTTGGGTGTTATTGAATCGACTTCAACTCCCAGACACCTTCAGAACAACAGACCCGGACCTTGCACTATTCTCTCTCTTCCTCACAATCTCCGTCCTGCCCAAGCCCACTGTGGTACTCACTATGTCAACCAATCATGAATCTTCTCTGCACATTAGAATTTTAAAATAGGCTTTAAATTTAAGAAAATAAAAAAGATGTTCTGTGCACTGTGTGTCAGGGTGAAACCCTCAAGGTCATGCAATTCTCACATCAAACCTGACACAGCTGACAGGCTTTTTGAGACTGGCAGTTGGTTATAATTAATTCCTGAACCCTCAGAACCCCTACCTTTGACAGCGATCTCTCTTTTTATTTACCTGTCCATCTTTAAAAATTACTTCATGAGTAGCTATTTTCAGCCAGGGACTGTTCTAGGTGCTGGGGACACAGCAGTGAGCTCATAGCCTAATGACAATAGAAGAGAAAGACTACGAATGAGGTAAATAGAAATATAGTCTGAAGTGTTAAGGAGAAAAGAACAGAGAAGACAGAGAGGAAAGGCTGAGGTGACCAGTGATAGAGTAAGAAAATAAATGGTTCACAGATTTGCTCCCTATTACCAACCCAGAAAGCTCAACTTTCAACAGTTTTCCCTGTCAGGCAATTATAAAATTCTTTACTGAACTGATTTGATGAATAAGCATTTTCAGGAGTAATAACCCTATTCCTATTACCAAATCCTTTGCAAGAATCGGACACATCTTATAATATTTGATAAGCAGCCATAATAACAAGATGAAACAATCTTATTTGAAAGAGAATCAAAATTGACTCTAGGGTGTTGTACGTTCCCTGCATGTTCCCTATGCTAGGTAGAATGATCAAAGGTGCACTGGAATGTGAAAATCACTCAATAAGATATTTTAAGAGTTTAGATCTTTCCCCTCGTTCCGCATCTCTTGCTGCCTCACATTCACTCACCTTGGTCTCCTCTAACTGCCTCTGCAGGTTTTTGGGGTCCACAGCAATGGGTTCAGATAAGTGTTTGCTTGCTGTGGCCTCACAGGCCTGGAGCCCAGAAAGGAGTCCACACGAAGCATCTTCATAGTGTTGATATTTATCTACTAGGTCTTTAAGGTTATTTCCCAGGATGTTGCACTATATTAAAAAAAAATAGACATTGAGTGAGATTACAACTCTCTATCTGGTACTTATTAAAGTAACTTTAGGATCTATAAGTTATATAAATTGGAAAGGACCAGATTTAAACTAAAGTCAATGAACAATATGTAGGAAGAAGATTTTCTTCTTCTGTAAAGACTCATCCTCTAAGATAGCAAAAAGTATGCACAAAAATAAGATTATTTTCAATTTATACTAATTAAAAAAAAAACAAACCCAAAACCATTTACAAAACTTTGTAACAATAACTCTTAACCTACGCAGATGCACCATGCAACTGTTACTGGGATTTACACAACCTTGAATATTGATATACATTTAACGTGAAGGTTTTCAAGATGTCACTATAGCCAGATGTTTTACAGGATTAACACTGAAGGGCAAAATGTCTAAATTAGAATGAAACCAAGGCCAAGAGCCACGGAGGCTCTTCAGACCTCTTATAAGACTTGGTAAGTCTGTTCTTGTTCAATTTATACCATTAGTAGTACTAACACTCCCCATTGCTGTCGAGTTGGAACTGACTCAGAAGTGACCCTCCAGTGGGTTTTCAGAAGCTATAAATCTTAAGGGAGAAGCTTGCCCATCTTCCTCCCATGAAGCAGCTGGTGGATTCAAACTGCCTGCCTTTGGGTTGGCAGCACAAATGTAAGAGCACTAATGGCCTAGTGGGCAAAGAGCTGTACTATCAACCAAAAGATAAGTGGTTCGAGTCCACCAGCTGCTTTCGGAGAGAAAGCTGGACAAGCTCCTCCTGTGAGATTTACAGTCTCTGAAAACTCTCTGGAGGGTCAGCTCTGAGTTGGTTCCAACTCAATGGAACATAACAATAACAACAACAATTACCTATAAGAAATTGTTTTTAATTTTCATTTTTTTAAAAAAATATGCATCTAGTCAAGGCAGTCTTATTCATTTACAGTCATATTTTGAATCAGACGCCGTTTTGACCCTGAAGGAGATGTTTCTAGACTAATTTGGATAGGCATATGGGTATAGAAGGACGTAAAAGATTACCTATCTCAATGGTGGGGGGACACGAGTCTGAGGTTTATGGGAATATTTTGTTTGAGAACTCTACCTCACACAAAGGCCTTAATGTCTCTTTTACTTGAGAATCATGTTTTATGGAAGGCACAACTTGAGTTCATAAGACCTAAGTGTGAATTTTGGCTCCACTCAGTATTATTTTATCTCCTTGGAAAGGTCACATTATTTCTGACCTAATATCTTTCAATCTCATTTCATTCATCTACAAAATCCTTATAGTACTCAAGTTCATTGCCATCTATGACAATGAAAATAAAAAAAAATTTTAAAGAAAAGAAATTGGTTTTCATAGGGTTTTTGCTGTTTTTAAAATAAAACTTGTTTACAGGAACAAGAGGCTGAGAAACAGTCCACTTAAGTACTGAAATAATACATTGATGAAATGTATGTGTAAAAAAAAAAAATTGCAGTATTTGTGAGGAGATAACATCAAGTTCCCAAACTGGAGAGACTGCCGATTGATTAGCCAACTGCTTTACCCGCTATTGCACAAACTATAGGCTATTGCCCTCTCCTGGTAAACCTGGAAACTGCACATTATTAGTTACAGAACTAAAGCTAGTGGAAAATGGTTCTAGCAAATCTCACTTAATAATTACATTTACTTTCCTAAATTTTAAATTTCTTTTTCAGTGAATACTGCTAATAAAAGTAAGTTGAAACTACCCTTCCCCCTGTTTTAGTTTTCTCGCTTTTAATTCCAAAATGAAAGCTCTGAAGATAGTTAAAATTATATTCACAAACTGATCTTCCCTTTACAGTATAAAATAATAAAATTACCTTGGAATAGAGAGCTCTGAACCGCTCGGTAGCTTGGTCCAACTTGCTCTGTACCTCTCTGTGGGTTGCTGAAGTATCAATATTATCCTTCTGCCCCTTACTGCCATCTCTCTTGCTACAAGATTTGGCAGCCTCCAACACTCTGTTTCCAGAAATAGTGATGTACCGCAGGTCTCCCTTGTGAGAAATAACATCTTCTGAGAAACTCTTCTGCCTTTTCAGTTTGGTCATTAAGCCACTGAAGTTATCCGGCCCTGCCTCGAGGTTTTCAAGTTCCTGTTCTGACTGCTGCAGCCAGTGTTCAAACTCATGATAGTCAGCATCGAACTTTTCCAATTCTTCCTGCAGAGAGTGTGTTAGCTTCAGTGTCTTCTCTGACTCTGCCAGTGCAGTTTCATAATGCACTTTCAGTTCCTTCATGTTCTTCTGTAGTTTCTCTTTTTCCTCAGGGGAGAGGTAGTGACCTTGTTTCTCCAGCAAGGCCTGTGCAGACTGAGTAGCAATGATGACGGCTTGATGTTGAGAGATAATCTTCTCATGCTGGGCCTATGTGGAAACAAAATGGCCACAATTTTAGTGACAAGCTTACACTGAGGTTGTTAGGAACTCTCTGTTACCTCAGGTTTTCAAAGTTCCACAGACAGTTTGTTTCTCATAACTCTTCTCAAAGCTGTAAAGTAATTCTGCTTTATTGGTAAATTTCAGAAAAGGAGCATTTTGAGCACTCTAGTAAAGACTGCAGTCTTCAGTATGGATTAAGGCTCAATATCAAGAATACAAAGATTCTCACCACTGGGCAGATTGGCAGCATCATGATGGATGGTGAGGAGATTGAGATTGTTCACAGTTTTGGTTTGCTTGGCTCCACCAGCAGCCAGGAAATGAAAAGTTGTATTGCAATGGGAAAGTCTGTGGTTAGAGACCTCTCTAAAGTACTGAAGTACAACAATGTCAGTCTGGAGACTAAGGTGCGCCTGATACATGCCATGGTCTTTGCAATTACTTGCTAAGCATCAGAAAGCTGGACAATGACTAGGGAGGATAGAAGGAAAATTGACGCCTTTGAGCTGTGCTGTTGGAGAAGAGTATTGAATATACCATGGACTGCTAAGAAATCGAACAAGTTGGTCTTGGACAGGGTGAAGCCAAGTTGCTCCTTAGAGGCAAGGATTCTGAAGCTTCGTCTGACATACTCTGGACATGCTACAAGGAGGGACCAGACCTTGGAGAGGAATGGCATGCTTGGGAGGGTGGAGGAACAGCACAGGAGAAGAAGACCCTCGATGAGACGGATTGATTCAGTGACTGGGGATAATGGGGGTACGTGTGTCAGAGATAGTGAGATTGGCACAGGATAGGGCAGAGTTTAGGGTTGTTGCACACAGGGTCGCTTTGAGTTACAGGCAACTCGATGGCACATAACAACAACAAAGACCAAAGTACACCAAAGTACTGAAGAGCAATGAAGTCAGTCTGGAGACTAAGATGTGCCTAATATATGCCATAGTCTTTGCAACTACTTGCTATGCATCAGAGAACTGGACAATCACTAGGGATAATAGAAGGAGAACTGATGCCTTTGAGTTGTGGTGCTAGAGAAGAGTGTTGAATATACCATAGACTTCTAGGAGAATAAATAGGTTCATCCTAGAGAGAGTGAAGCCAGGCTGCTCCCTAGAGGTAAGGATTCTGAAGCTTCATCTGACTTAACTTGGGGTATGTTGCAAGGAGGGACTAGTCCTTGGAGAGAAATGTCATACTTGGGAGGGTGGCAGGGCAATGCAGTAGAGAGGAAGATCCTCGATGAGATGGACTGAGTCAGTGACTGGGGTATATGTGTCAGAGACAATAAGATTGGCACAGGATAGAGCACAGTTTAGGGCTGTTGTACACAAGGTCACTATGAGTTGCAAGAGACTTGATGACACATAACAATAACAAGAGCAATAAAGACCAAAGAATGGATGTCTTTGAATTATGGTGCTGACAAAGAATATTATTAAATGGGCTGCCAGAACAACCAACAAATGTCTTATGAAAAGTATAAGCAGAATGTTCCTTCAAAGTGAAGATGCTGAAATATATCTCACATACTTTGAAAGTTATGAAGAAGGACTAATTTTGGGAGGACATGTGTGGTAAAGTGAGGGGTCAGTGAAAAGAAGAAAACCCTGAACAAGATGTATAGACAGTGCCTATATATGAGGATGTCAGAAAACTGGCAAGTGTGTGAAGACTACAAAGGATGACTAAGAGTCAGAATTGACTTGACAGCACCTAACAAGAACAGAGTGTCAGAATATCACCTAATTTTAAACAAATTCCATCACTTACTATACGGATACCCTTGGGCAAATTTTCTTCACCTCTATAGGTCTCAATTTTCTCATCTGTAAAATGGGAATAAGAAGTTACTCCACAGAGTAACAATCCACACAGGACACAATGAGAAGATGAGAAGATCTTCAAAGAATGCCTAGCCTAGCCTTAACTGCTCTAGAAATGTTAACTTTTCATTTCCAATAATTCTACCAGATTTCTCATTGTTTCTTTCACTTTCTTGTTGATAAGTGCCACGGAGTCAGAACAGACTCTAAAATGTCCCCTCCAGCAGGTTTTCAGAGGCTGTAAACGCATGGGAGGTGACTGCCTATCTTTCTCATAAAAAGCAGCTGTTGGATTCAAACTGTGTGTCTGTAAGTTGGCAGCCTTCTTACCATCAGAACTCAAGAATGACTATTTCTATTTGGCTTATGGATGCACCTGGATAGATAATAGGATATTGCTTCACTCTAGTCATTCAACTTTAAACATATAACTCACATGTTATCTTCACTTATCTGAAAATAACATTTATCTTACAACATCTGTCATGTTTAGAATAACCCACCTTGACTTTCTGGTATTGCTGGTTGAGGTTCTCCTCAGTTGTTACAACTTGTCCACCAGCATCAGTTTCCAACAGGTTACCATTGACTTCATCCTCTTCTCCAATCACTGACTTGTCTTCCCCTTCTTGAAAATGGGTACCGTTCTGTTCAATTACCTGTTTGTGTCTTACCCCTGCTCTTTCTGAATCAACATTTGACAGCCAGTCCAAAAGGTTTTCTATTCTCGTTTTGCTCTCTTCCAGCTGTTTCACAGCTGCAACCTGGACAGGAAAAATTCACATTCTGAACAATGCAGAATCATTACCATTAATGCACATAACAAAATATTTAGATAATTTCTAGTGCGTTTGAGATACCAGTATGCAAAATCTGACCAAGGAACACACTGAAATTGCAGAATAATAGGAGGTTACTCTGAAGCTTTCACTGCTCTTACTTGTATACCAATGTTTATGGAAATAGCCCAAATGTCAAACTACAATGCAATGTATTGAGAAACTGTGGTACATTAACACAACGGAATATTATGCATCATGCAGGAGCAATGATTTTGAAAAATACTATATAAATTAGAAGAGGCTGGAGAGAATTATGCTGAGTGAACTAAACCCAGTCTCATAAGGACAAATACTACAAAAGGCATTGTAAAAATAGAAGGGTAACTACTAAAACATGTATGCAAACTCAAAGCAGGGAGGGTGGAGGAGGGTTAGGGGCAAAACCACAGGGCTGCTCAGTTTGGTGGATAGAATGGGGTGGGGAAGGAAATGGCAAGAGTCTAGGTGAAAAGACAGGGTAATGATGGGTAATGTGCAAAGGTGATTCATTTTATAAAACCTAATGCAGGAGATGACTGTATGAAGCACAATATGAATGAAGAATAGTGTGGAAAACAATGTATACAAACTTTGTAAATAAACTTAAAAAAAGAACAAATACATTTCAGAACTATAACTACATACACAGCATGGGGGAGCCTGGAAGACAGAATACTGAGTAAAACATGTAAGTCACAAAAGTAGAAATACCATCACTGTGTAACACCCCTGTTATAAAATACGACAGATGGGGGGTTGGCTGGGGAGAGAGAGAATAGGGAAAGAGTGGCTAGATAATGAACAATGCTTTAGAACAGATGAGGGAAGAACTGTCTGAAAGGAATACATGATTATGCATTACATGTATGAAAACAATCTGGAACAAGAGGTGCATTGACAGGAAGAAAATGTATGACGATGAATAAAAAAAAATTAAATAAAAATAAAACTACAATTGATAATTATTCAAATTTCACAATAAAGTAATACAATCTCACTTTTAACAACATTAAAGAAGTTAAAGTCAACTCTTCAAAGTTTTTGTAGTATTTGGTCAATTAAATGCTTGCAGGTCCAGAATTCTTGTCCTTAGAGCATTTCTTATCAAAGAAGTAGTGCACACATATCTGTATACAGACCTTTTCAGTTTCTTCCTTGATTGCTGTCTTCACAACTTTATCCAGCTCCTTTTTAGACTGTTCTGCCTTTACATTAAGCTGTTCACACTTCATTTTAGCTTCATTAAGTTTCTGTTCAATCAAAGCCTTCTCATCTGGGGAAAGTTTATTCCCACTTTCCTTCAAGAAGTTCTCTGTGTTTTTCACTGTATCTGCCAGGGCCTGTGCACTTCCTTGAATATCTTTCTGTAGTTCCTTGTAATAAAAAGATAACAATACTAAGTTGTTGCATACTTCCTTCTTCTAGAGCTTTTTTAATTCCAAAAGAGAGGATGGATAGAAAAGGAATCTCAAGCATGTGTAGTTTAAAAAATTATACTGAATATGTTCATTTGAATTATATTTCATAATATTCACTGTAATAGGAAACCTCACAAAACATTAAAAAAAGGCACAAGATTTGCATGTTGTGTTTCATTTTCACATTTTAAATGGATAATAGATTTTTTTTTTGATGTAGCTTTTAAAACATGGAAAACACTGACATAAGTATATAGCTGGATCAAATTTTTACACATTAAAAAACTCAAAAAATATACTAAATCAACAAAAATCATCTACAAGCATATTTGTAAAGTTCTTAGATGGTAATATTACTTATTCTATTTCTAAACAGTTAATTTTAGTATATATCTAATGCTCAGTTAAAAAACAGTTCTATAAAAATATTTTTTAAAAAGTATCAGAATTCTGTAACACATAATATTAATTCCCTTACCCTTACTGCTAAGAAGCTCAAGAATTAAGATCTCTACTCTTCTCTAGCTTTCCTTAAAACAGATTTCATGAGTTTTCTATTATCTCCCTTACTATGTATTTTCTGACTTCACACTGTACTGTTTGAAATGTAAAATATTTTCTTTTATCCATGATTTTATATTAAGGCCCTGATTTTTTTTTTCCCTTAATAGTATCTGAATTGAAAGAGATACTTATTACTACTTAACATGAAGTATGTCACTAAGCACATAATGTTTACTTAATCTTAGGATAATGTTGCAATGGAATTATAATGAATTAAAAAACTGAGGATCAGAGAGATTAAGTGATAAAGTTAACAAGGCGTAGAATCTGGGATTTGAACCAAGAACTACATAGCTTCATGAGAATGTGCTTTTTCCTGCCACCAAAATAAAGATATCTTTTTTTTTTTTTTTTTTTTAGTTAACAGGTGATTTATTTTCTCTTGGCCACTGCATTAATTTCAGGATACGTTTTGTTGGTTTTTTTGTCATTCCCCTGCCCCCCCCACACTTTCTTCCCATGAATAAAGAACAGAGGAAGAAAGAAGGAAAAAGAAAGAGAAATAACTGGAGTTTATGGTTCTTTGGTCAATTAGTTGGCTGGCTAAATGGATTCAAACTTAAAGTCAACCGAACGTCTTCATAATCCTATCTCCTTCATACCTGTTCTATTTATTAGGATACCAAATAAGTCAAGAAAGTGACCTGGCTTACTAGAAATGGAAAATCTGATTATTACTATTGAGCGTAATGGTAACTACCTATGGCTTGCCCCTAAAGCACTAAAACAATATTTTTCAAAGACTCTTAACTACTTTCCAGACAATAACAAAATCCAACATCAAAATACAGCTACTAAGATAAAACCAAGCGCTACCTCCTGCTTGGACTGATACTTCTTTAATTCAGCCGTGCCGTCGCCAATCACAAAGGACTCCTGGTGGCCTATCAGGCGGTTCTCAGTTTGGGTGAGGAGGTCACAGATCCCTTGGAGTTTTTCTTTGTACTCCTGCTGACACTCTGCCATGATCTGAAGTGGAGCAAAACCAAAGCATCTTTAAAATTGCTTCTCTGGCAGCTGCTTATTAGAACACTGTTTACAAGTTTCCTCTAAAAAAAAAGCTTTCGCGAGTATGCTGTAAACATGGTAGCAGTGGGGTACAAACAGAGCAAGGTGGGACAGAGAGGAAGAAGAGCACATCTCATGTACAAAGTAAGAGATAATGTTTGGATGCGACTGCTCAACAGAATACTGGCCATGCACATGTGTGAGAGATGGAACTTCTGACCGACAGGAAGAAAACATCCCATTTTCTTAAGCTCTTGAAACCTGCGACACACACAATTAATTCTGCAAAAGGATATCAAAAGAGAAGTTAGTTGTGAGTTGCCCATTCATGTATCTGACATATGTACATAAGTTATCATGCTAGAGATAATGACCAGGTGCTTCAAGAAATAAAAAGAAAGCATTGCATGCAGTTTGCTTTTTTTTTTACTTCAACACTGTATTTAATACTATATAGATTCTATATATTTATTCTCACCACTGAGCTCACTATGAGAAACATCACTCCTAAAAAATTCATTAAATCATTCTAAGAGATTATATTCATATAGTAAGTGAATACAAATAGCCGAAATCTTTCATTTTTCTATTATATCTACACTGTTTATATATTCTGTAGTCATAGATAAAGCCTTACTAAGAGCTTACCTCATACCATGCATGGTACTAAATGTTTTAACATGCATCTTTCTATCAAATGCTCACGATAGAATCATATAAGCACTATTGTTTCCAATAGAGGAAAATGAGGTTAGCTGGCTTTCTGAGATCACACACCTAGTGGGGAGTGTTCCATGTAGGATCTAAAGTCTGGCTCCAGAGTCCATGATGTGAACTGCTGTGCAATACTGTCTCCCAGGGATAGGAGGTAAATACTCTTAATATGACTAGTCATCTAGCCACTGTCTGCCTGGAAGTGGAGAAGACTTCTAATGCTTATAGCCACAATTTTCAAGATATCTACGGTGTTAACCTAAAATTGGCATATGTTTTTTAGCCATTACCTTAGCCCCTCTGGTCTCCAGCTAACGTATCTACAGATACATGGTCTTGCAAATCATTAACAGCTATGGAACTAGGGAAAGGGAGTGTTTCCCACAATAAGCAGCAAGACTTGAGGGAGACTGGAGCAAGACCTTGTTGATGGTGGTGAAGAGACCGTGGCATTGCTGTGGAAAAACTGGCCAAGTGTAACCAGATCCTGGACTGACTGAGGAATCCAGAGGCTTCTTGCATTTGTACCGCTAAACTGCAACTTGGTTGACTGAGAAGCTGTCTTTCATCAATTAAGACTGCTGGACTAAACTTGAATTTGCATTGAGTGACAGTCTTTGCCTCTCCCACTTTCCACCTTACTTCCCTAATAAACATTCTCTGTACAACAACTTTGAGTGTGTGAACCAGCAATGAAGAAATGAACTTCTTGCTGTTGGTGTGAATCTACAAGCACCAAGGGGCTGGACTATGGGCTCTTCATCTGCTGTCTACTCTGGAGTTATGAGCAGCTGTGCTATTCACACTCCTCTGGCCTTTTCAGAGAAACACTGATGGCCTTCTGCACCCACATCCTATATTTTCTACTTTTAGAAAAAAATCATGACTCTCCTCTGAAAAGATTAGTTTTAGGGAGTTGTAAAAATTAAAATGAATATTATTATAGACTCATTATGAAAATCAATACAGTTATACATTTGAGGGTCTCTACATTGTACCTGTTCACTAATTGCCTTTACAGTAAAATAATTTCTATCTCCCTATAATCCCTGGATATTTACGTTCAAGTTTCACACTGAAGAACAAAAACCCAAGAATTCTAACTGCACAAAAAGAAAGGCAAACCTTCTGATCATCAAGATCTTGTTCTAGTTGTAACCGAGTCTCTAAATGGTCCACCTGGGAAGTGACTGATTCCTGGACATCAAGAAAGCACTTTTGAGTAGTATTTAAGAGCCTCAAGAGTTGTCTGCTTTGGTTGGGAGACAAATCTTGTGCATATTCAGAAATGAAGAACTGGACATCAAACGCAGTCGTCTCCAGTTGTGTTTTGGTATGTCCAAGGTCTTTTAACAAGCTCTGTAAACAATGCAGTACAAGTTACGAAGAGGAACTTAAACTGTGATAAGAGTTTAACAAGAACATTTATTAAAAAAATTCATTCTCTTTCATAATGGACTCAAGATTTTATTGATATTTTTCATCATTAATCTAGTCATTCATTATTTATTGTCTAGTAATCAATGATGATGAAATGACTTAAACAGTATAGTAAATGAGATAGGCAAAAAGAGAAATAAATGCTCTTAACAATATCTAAACCTTTCCTGTAACTATTATATCTCAAGTTAAAAATAACTGTTAAGAGAGGTAATGGTTCATCTTATGTTCATGTGCACACCAAAAACAGTAATATTAAAATATTATTTGCTAATACTTACAATATTCATGTAATTCTCATAGGATGGAAATAGTATTGTGTTAAAGCATGAATTAAAAGTGGGCTATCCAGAATTTGCATTTTCTAACTCCTACGTTAGGAATTTAATTATTACTCATGAGGCATAGTGTTTAAAAACAAAAGATGCTGAAGAGGACTTCTTATTATGTGTCACTGACTTTGAGCCAACTCACAGCACTGTCAGTGGGCTGATTCTGATTCCTAACAGGCCTACAGAATACAAGGGGACTAACTGTTTCATAGGCTTTCCAAAGCTGTATACCTTCACAGAAGCTGAATGCTCAATCTTTCTCCCATGGAGGAGCCGGTAGGTTCAAACCACTGATCTTTTGGTTCATAGCTGAACCACCACAGAACCAGGGCTGGGCTCCCTGACTAATGTAAACATACAAATCTCAAAATGTCAAGACTAGCAAGTTTGATAATGCAACTACGAAAGCTTCAAAATGATAACCATCACACAGTGATTATTTATAAACAAACATCTGTTTTCTAAACATTTATATTAAATCTCCAGGGTTTATAACATAGTTGGTTGTATCTATTTTGACACTTGCCTTGAGAAACGCCAACGTTTTTTTAAGTTCAGTATCTCCAACATTCCTGATCTCAATATCCTTCACTGATTGGCTCTTCTCTGATATCCAGTCTGAAAACGACTGAAGCTTGTGCAGAAATGCTTCATGGGACCCAGCAAGTTTAGACTAGAAAATAAAACTGTGTGTTCATTTTCTTTGGTTCCCCAAAATGGTACATTCTTTCAAATGATCTGATGATGAAGTATTTAATTTAACGACTGACTTGGCGTGCGGCACGTTTATGCCTACCATTTCAGAATCAACTGCAAGCATGATCTGTCTTGTCCTCTCTGAAGACCCATCGGTGAGGGAAGCAAAGGCAGCTTGCAGGCGTCCATGGCTGCCACTCAGCTCCTCACGAGCTTCTCTGGGAAAGCTCCTCGGGAGAGACTTCAGGAATTCTTCTGCCAACTTCATGTCTTTTCTTAAAATGACTGCAATTGGAGCCAATCCCAATTCAAATGCCTGTGAAGAAATAGACATCACACCTACTGATTATTTTGTGGAAGAAAGAGAACTAGTAAGCTCAAGAGAAAAATAAAGGATCTGCTTATTTTTTCCTAAACTTTAGCTGTCACCCAGGGATAGGCAGGAGAAAAGTCTTACCTCTAACTGTTTTATTTGGCTTTTCAAAGCTTCGAGATTGTTATTCAAAGACTCCAGGTTGAATAAAGGAGGTTTCATTTCTTGAAGCAAAGTCAAATACTCATGCATTTTTTCAGTGTGCTGTAAACACTGCTGTAACTCACTGGAAAACTAAAAATAAATTTAGCCAGGTTAACTCAATAGCCCTTCTGAAGATTTTTTTTTTAAAGTAAATAAAAATATATGGAGTTCTGGTGACTTAGTGGCAAGAAGCTGTGCTGAAATTCCGAAGACACATGGTTCGAGGCCACGAGTTGCTCCGTGAGAGGATGGGCAATCTCTTCCCATGATTTCTTAAAACCCACTGGAGGGTCAGCTATGGGGTGGTTCTGACTCAATGGTAAACAACAACAACAACAACAAACAATCCTGATACCACATTCTTCTTTAGAAGCAGGAGTGGCATCCACTCCCTAAATAACATGCCTCTGGAAACCCTATGAACTTTGATAAATGTCAACAGTTGTAGAGGGACTTCAAGACTTTTGTTCATAGGGTTGCTTTCAACCATGCTCGACTTGAAGGCAGTCAACAACAATAATAATTCCCTAATGTTTCATGACTCCAGAGTAATATATCATATGGTCATCCGACTCAAAATGCCCCATGCCAGTCCATCTCATCTCACCAATGCCTAGTATGTCAATATTTATGCGTTCCATTTCTTCCTTAACAATATCTAATTTTCCTACATTCATGGTTCTCACATTCCATGTCCCAATCACCAGTGTCTGCTTACAACTGTTCCTCTTCCTTTGTATTTCCATGCTTGAAAACTCAACCTCCTTTGCCATTTCTGTTATCTAAATGTGTTCTGTTGTACATAGGGTTTTCAGAGGCCTGCTATTTCAGAAGTGGATGGCCAATCCTTCTTCCTAGTCTGTCTCAATGTGAATGTTCAGATTTAGAGAAGTATTAGACCAGCAAGTTAAAAGTATATCCCTTATTGCGGAGTTAACTTTAGTGTCAGTGTTGTCCCTGCCTTTCTCACATGTACCTTTACGCACTTATTTCCTGCTTCACCATCCCACAGGATATCCATCCTGGAGAGGGTTAAACCGGGTGGCTCCTTGGAGGCAAGGATTCTGAGGCTCCGTCTAACTTACTTTGGACATGTAGTGAGGAGAGGCTGGTCCTTGGAGAGGGACATCATGCTTGGGAGGGTGGAGGGACAGCGCAGGAGAGGAAGGCCCTCTATGAGGTGGATTGATTCAGTGACTGAGATAATTGGGATGGGAGTGTCAGAGACAGTGCAATTGGCACAGGACAGAGAGGAGTTTAGGGCTGTTGTACATAGGGTAGCTATGAGTCGCAGGCGACTTGACGGCACATAACAACATAACAACAACGTTTCATGAAGTGACTTTCATAATAAAATGTACAGGTCAACTTACCTGTTCCACTGAGTTGTCTGCAAAAGTAATTTCTTTTGACCCTGAAACACGTTCCAGATGGTCCAGAGAATCAGCACATCGCTCCTCTAACTTCTCATCCATTGGCAGTGCTGATGCACTCGCTGTAGTGTTTCCTAGTCCAGCTTCTTCCACATTTTCCAACTTAAGAGAACAGTGGGTTCCCTGTTTGCTTTTAAGGTCACTAAGTACATATGGCTTTTCACTCATCTCAGACACAGCAGGAGGTTTCTTATTTATGTTTCCAACCTCTTTTAATATCTGTGAATATCCACCAGCAAGCAGTTTACAGAAAATATGTTCAAGTTGTAGTTGAAGTACTTCAGATGCAATGCCTCTTTTCCCCATCTGAGTGAATTCTTTCATCAGTTCAAATGCTCCTGCAAGTTCTTGGCTGTACTGATTTTGCTTTAGCATCTCAAACAGTAGTTCAGATTGTAGATGGGCTGTGAAAGGATCATCTCTACTCTCTTCTTTCAGTTCTGGCACAATATTCATGGGAGAAACTCCAGAAGAAGCAATGATTGTTGCATCGCTGGGTATATTAGATGCTTCTTTCATGGACTGTGTTGTGTTAGCCTTTTTAATTATACTTTGAATTAAAACTTTAGTATCCACATAGGCTACAGGCTGCCCAATCTCCTGAGGATTTTTATGATCTTCTTTCAATCTGTTCAAGAGTTCCTTTATGTCTTCAACCAATGCTTGAGACAATTCAGGTGCTTGAACTTCCTTTTCTTGGATTCCCTGAGATAATCCATGTTCTTCTGGTGGCTGTCGGTCAGTCATTTCTTTATTAATGTCTAAAGATGAGTCAGTGTCTAAAGTGTGACTGGGGTTACTTCTTACTTTATCTGCACAGAATTCTGCCTGCACAAAATCAGTCCTTCCCCCTAGGTCTTCCATATTCCTGAGAGGTAATCTTGAACCTGTGGCTTCATTACTTTCTAGTGAGAACTGATGAATTTGTGCTTCTCTTTCCGAGACAGATTCTTTAGTTTGAGTATCATTACTTAGGATTATCTCATTCACAGGCAAGTCTTCAGTCATACAAGGTGCCTTTTCTTTTACATTAATTCCAAGTTTTAAGTGTTCTATCCTGGAAGGGGCAGCAATTACAACACAACTAGGGACATCTGGATTCAAATCAGTTTGCTGACTGTTATTAAGCCTGTTTTCTGAGTCTCTTTCATTATTGGAATGGCAAATATCTTCATCTGATTTCAGTTCATCTTGTGCTTTTATACTTTTAGCACAATGTTTTAAATGAGTAAATAGATGAGGATCTTTACCAGGTTCATCTGTGAATGAAGTTTTCTTAGGACCTTTATTCCCTTCAGAGGAAACGGGAGAGTCACTGACCACTTTGGAAGCTGATGTGTCAAATATGTCATCAAGAGCCTCAAACTGGATGGGACTTTTATTGACCATTGTTTGTAAATTCTTCGTTTTATGTTCAGGAGTTGGAGATGCTTTTCTAAGGTTTCCTTTCCTATTATGGTCTGCCATGCTTGTGACTTGTGGATATGAAAACTGACCATTATTACCTAAGTCATGACTCTCCGTTGTACTTTTATCAGATATAAGTTTGAGATACTTACTCTCTTCCTTTGGATTTTCCATAATGTCTTCTTTATCTCCTGTACGTGAGCATATTTTCTGAACTGATGTTCCATTTTGTTGAGTTACAAGTGCTACAGATGACAAGTGGTTTTCCTCATCAGGTTTTCCTATGAACTCAGGCTCAGAATAAATTATTTTCTCAAAATAGGGGCCCACTTTAGCTGCTACATCTTCAAAACCCTGATCTCGACCTTTCACAGGGACAAGAAATTCTGGCTCAGGAATCAAATTTAACTTAGTATTCACTGGATCATTTTTCAAATCAGAAAGTGGATTGACATTTTTATTATGTACTATATCATCAGGGCCTAAGGTTTTTACTGCTTCAGTGTCTTTCATGATAGGTAGCAGTGTATCTGTAGGTTCCACCTTGCACTGTAACTGATTTTCTTCACTTTTTCTTAAAACAGGAGCATATTCTGGTTGGGTGCTTTTTTCACCAACTAAACTACTTTTACTTGTTGGCTCTACCTGTGAAACATTTATACTCTGCTGTTTCTCTAAAGTATTAGAATTGTGTATATTATCTGGGAAGTTCATTTTGTATATTTTCTCATTCTCATCACTGTTTCTCTTCTCATTTGTGGTATCACACACTCGAATATCCATACTCTCAACTTCATCTTGGCATAGACAACTTTCAGTCTCATCTCTTCCTTCTCTTCCATCACCACCACCACCACCATCATCATCATCCTCCTCCTCCTCCTCTTCATCCTGACCATTACTATCACCCAGGTAATCTTCATAACTTTCTTCACTTTGCATAGAGTCTGAATGAGTCAGATCAAATTCATATTCTTTTCTAGGATCACATTCTTCTTTCCTTACTGCCCAACTCACAGTGTTATCAGACTTTAAAGAAGCGCTGAAGTTCTCTTCTCTTTGTACACGTTCATAATCAATCCATGAGTCAGACTCATCAGCTTCAAGGTTATTTGTGCCTTTGGGTATGGTTTCCAGCAACTGCCCACTGACCTCATCTGAGCCAACTGAATTTAAATATATTCCTTCACCAGAATCAAGGTCTACTTTCTCTACACCCGTGGGGAAATCTTGAAGAAGCTGTGCTTTCTCCCTCAAACTCAGGCTTCCAACTAGCCCTCGCTGTGTAAACATGGGATTTTCATTCTCCTTTGACACATCATAAAAGATTTCTCCAAGAGGAGGACTCTCTTCATTTCCCTCTTGCAGTGCCTCATAGTCCTCAGGCTGCAGACAGTCACAATCGTCACCTTCAAGAAGCAGAGAGTCATGGTCATCATCTTCAAACAAGGGAGTATCATAAAAATCATCCTCACTGTCAGTGTCTGTCTCTGTGTCACTCTTCTGATTGTCCAGCAGGGATGTTTCATAGTCACCAGCACTCACAGTTTCGTTAAGCAATGGTGTGTCACAAACACATGATTCATCTGCTGTATTTGTATCGTCCCTTGAAATCACAGCACAAGAATATTCTTCCATTGTGGACTCGCTTTGCTTGTCTCCAGGTTTCCACCATAAAGCGGCAGGCAGTTTTTCATCATCGCCATGTGTATCTGGACTGCATTTATCACTCTGATGTTGGTCCTCAGGATTATTAGAACAGTCATTATTCAAAGATTCTTGTCCAGAGGATTCTCCTTGTAAGCTGATATTAATAGCTGCAATTCCCAGAAACTGATCTTGAAATCCTTCTCCCATTTTCTCATCCAAAAGTGTGGTTTGGTCACCACATGGCAATGCTGATGCTCTGCATTTATTCACACTGTCGTTTGGGGTACAAACAGCAGCAAAGCTTTTCTGATCGTTCCTCAATTTATCATGACTCAGAAGAGCACTTAGTCTGGGTGAATAATCAAAGAGTGTTGAATCCTTGTTTGTATTTTCCTTCTTGATTTCATTTGGATCACCAAATCTACTAATGTTTAATTTCACACTAGCATTTGTTGTTAAATCACTTGTAAATGTCGTAGTGTTTTCAGAACAGCTGTATTCATCTGCACACTGATTTGTTTCAGTTTGACCTTGATCACCACGGTTTTGAAGTATGTTTCCACAGCCACGGCTAAGCATGTTAGCTTCGGCATACTCGGGCTCCGACAAATGTGATAAGGGATTTGTAGCAAACACACTGGATGAGCTATTAACTTTATGATCTGTGGCTATATTTGCTGGGTTCCCTGACTGGTAAAATCCTCTGCTAGTAATTCCATTTCCCACTTTGTGAAGCTCTTTATTGATGGCGTGTTGTTCACCTTCATGAATTTCTTTGGGTTCAAGTTTGTTATAATGACATTTATTAAAACTACTTGGTGTAACCATACTTTTCTCTTTCTCCTTATTTTCTTTTCTTGGAACATCATGAAGAACACTAGAGGACCTTAAATCAAGACATTCTTTTGTGGGTGTGTTCTCACCAAATTCTGCACTACAGCCCTCCAGTAACATACTGATCGCTTCATCCAAGTCTCCATCGTACATTAAAAGTCTTTGTCCTGTGTTTGCATCCATATAGCTGTTGATCATCAAATAAGACAGGAATAATTTTTTCGTTTGTTCTGAGCTCTGAGTTGCCATTGGCTCTTCTCCATCAAAAACATCCTCTTCCTGGCTGTAGTCATGGACTGAAGATGGCTGAAATTTACAAAAGGAGAGCCACCTTCTAGCATTTTTACAAGAAGTTTCTAAATCTTGCAAGTCTGGCATTTCATCAGGTATTTTAATATTCTGTAAAATCAATGTTGTGTTACTGTCTATAATCCCGAGGTGCTCGGCAACATCCAAACCAACCACTTGAGAGGTCTCTGGGATATAGAGAGCAGCGATTTTCTGTCTCCCATTCATGATTTTGTGGGCCAACTCATTTGTAATCAATTCCTGTTGCAAGGAAGAAGAGGTGGGAAATATTTCACCAGAATGGGGCCAAATGAGCCCCACATAGCCTCGCTGGGTCTCGAGGATGAGAAGGGCACTGCTGGAAGTTATCAGGTCACACTGGACAGCTTCATCCACAGTTAAACGTTTAGCAGGGTTCGAGTGAATGATGCCACCTGTTTGCACTTGATAGGTAAGAATACTGTTAGCTGTGTCTCGGTCAATTACCCCTTCGGCCATAGCTTCTTCAATGGTCATCCTCTGACCAGATTCACAATCAATCAGACCTCCAGAAAGAAGCTGTGAACCTAACAATCTAAACATGGTTTCACGGTCTATAAGACCTTCATGTGACGCCCTTAAAATGCTTAAGTTTCTTCCACATTTCAATGTTATTTGGCCGCCTTCTTGAGGTCGCACAGGGAGAAGCCGCATGCCGGTGTTTTCCTGGACAACACTTCTCTGCACCATATCTATTAGAGACACCTTCTCAGAAGTGCAGGGGTCAATCAGATCTCTGCACATGTTTTGCCTTTCTAGGACTTTTGAAAATAGTGCTGAGGAAACCAAGTTCTGTTGGAAAGCCTTCTGCAGAGTTAACTGCTCCCCTGTGGATGGAATAACCAGGAAGCCTGTGGACAGCAGTATTTCCAGAACTCGGATGGCCGTGGATTCTGACACCACACCTTGAGCCAGAGCATCGAGCAGTGGAACTGTGCTCGACGGCACAGCAGAGATCATTTCCTTAGTTCTATTTAACTCCTGGAGTTGGCACAGCATCTGCTCGTCAATAAGGCCGTGGCTTTTGGCATCTCTGAGGTCAAAGCACTGTCTTGATTCTGGTGACACTAGACCAGAAATCATGAGCTGTGTCTCAAGTAACCTGACTCCGGTTTCATAGTCAATAAGGCCTCTTAAGACGGCCTGAAAGACTGACAGGACTTCTCCAGTTCTCTGATCAATGGTACCAGCAATCACTTTATCCAGCTGAAAAGAAAAAAAGGGGGCGGGGGAACCAACAAAAATCTCAGGTCAATCTGTTATACAAGGGTGGACAAAACCTCATGAAAATTAAGTTGCCTTTTTAAAAACAAGTAATAATACAGTTTGACATAAAAATCCTCTACTTACCAGGGCGTAGCAATGCTGTGAATGTTAGGCAGCTCAAATGCGCAAGTGATCTATGTCAGTGATCTATTCAACAGCACAGGATATGACAAAAGCTTTGAAAACGACATGCATCTGTGAACTGAAAACTTAACACTGTGTACATTAACAAGGTTAGTGAGGACACCACAGAGAAGAAGATGAGAGTGAGGAAACAGAGCTCAGACCTAAAAGGCAAATCATGCTTTCTGTAACTGGTGAGATTAGAATCTACTGGCATGAACAAACCCCATGCTACTGATGTTTACAGCATACAGACTTTTTTAAAGACAGTAAAAAAACCTCAGGACCCAGAAAAAAATTATTACATACCCCCTAAACTACAACAAAATTATGTAGAAAGTATTCCTGGGAGTTAAAGAATGAAATAAACCTAACTTTTAAAACATTAATTTGGGCATACAGAAATGTAGTACCAATTTAAAAAAATTTATGGTTAATCCAAAGTTAAGTGATTCCTGATACAGTTTAAGAAACTTCTACTATCACTTTGTTATAACACATGGTCTAGTATTACTCAAATGTGTCTCGTGGCATCTCTGGATATCTAACTCAGCTTATAAAACTCCAGTGCCACCTGTAGATATGATCCACAGCTATTCTGTAGCAAAAAGAAAGATTATATATAATACAATACTTCATTTGGCTGAAGAATGGCTTTTAAAGAGAAGAGTTAGAGAAATGAATGATACTTTCTTTTACCATGCAAGCAGAGAGTATTAAGATGTCATAGAAACTGATGACCAGCATGTGTAAGACTGCATTTCATAAACAACACGGAAATCTCCAAGTATTTAAATAAACTCCATTCATGTTTTTCCCCCCATACATAAGACCCAAGGTTATTTCCTTTTATTTTCACAACCATGCAATAAAACTAAACAGCATGAAAATTCCTCACATTTGAAGTAAGTATTACCTTCTCTTCTACTTTTACATCCCCGGAGGTTTTCGCATCTTGTAGTTTCAGTGACTCGCTGAATAATAAATTATAACCCTCTTGAAGAGATTTCACTTGTTTTTCCAATTCATTTCTTTCTTTGTCTGTCATTCTAAATTCAGAAAGAATGAAAATAATAACTAAAGTCTTCAAGTAATAAAGATGACTTATTAGGCTCTGACTTTTTAAGGTACAGTATTAGAAGATAATATTAGACCTCCTATGTAGATTGCTCTGGTCTTAGAATGATTATGAGTTATAAAAAAGGGTAGGAATTCTTTCCTTGCCTGGTAGAGGATGTTTCCTAACATCTATAAATGTCCAAAATAACAATTACTGTTAGATGACAGAAGGAAAATCTCACTGTTACTTCTAATGTACAGAACCATTACTCTGGATGAAAACTGTTTAATCTGAAAGATGAATAAAAAGGAGAATCACAAGGAAATGAATCTGATTCTGTAAGGAAAAAAACAAGGATGTTTTGGAATAATCACCCAGAGGACATTCAAGAAGGTTTAGAAAAGGGTTAATTCCTCTCTGCCTGAGTCACTGGCAAAAATAGATGAAGGACAAAATGTAAGACCAATATATAAAAAAATCAAATTGAAATGGAATTCAACTAAATAGATAGCTATAAATATTTAATCAAAGTCTCAGAAAGCACTACTTAGAATTAAGACTTGGTAGCTATTGATCCTTAAACTCTGTGAATCTATTTTCATATTGGCAAAATAGAAATACTATGCACAAAGCAGCACTGTGATAAAGACTAGACATAATGAAACTGTTATTACAATAACTGATTACATTCAACTGAGTTCAGTTAAAAATATCACAGTTAAAATGTATCACCTCCTTCTGTTTTGCTATCTTTGACACCACTTCCCTGCCTTGAATAATTAAACTAACTAAACTGTAATTTCATTTAATTGAGTACAATTTAAAATATTTCAATTACAATTAACTACCTCCTTCTGCTTTGCTGAGTGTTTTAAAGGCCATATCCCTGGCTTGAATATAAAACAAAAGAAACAAAAAAACACCCCTAATGAAATCTACATACTTGTCACCATGTTTAGCCAAAAACAACTGCAAAGTTTGAAGTACTTCTGATAATTGTTCCTTCTTGGTTGTTATTTCTTCACTGGAAATCTACAAGATATAGAATAGACATAAAACCTTTACATCACAAGACTAAACAATAATTGGAAAATCTAATCAAGTAACAGGTCTACTTTCTGGATAGCTCAAATCATTAACCACGTACCCACATTATCTGTATTTGTGTTTGGATGAGTAGACAACTTTTAGATGCTGTGATTTTACGAAACTACTCTCCCTCTCTATCATGCCATTAGTTCACAAGGATATATTATAATATGGTTCTTACATTTGTCCCAGCCCAACTGTGAACAAAAGTTGTATTAACAATCCAATTGGCTAACTGATTAGCACCAGTCATCCTTAAATATCTTGGTGTTTTGTGCTGTTGAGTCAGAACTGACCCACAGCTGACCTCCTCCACTGGGTTTGCAGAAGTGGTAAATCAAATGGGAGGAAGTTTGTCCATCCTTCTCAGGTGACACAGCTGGTGGATTAGAACTATGTGCTTTTGGAAATGTAGTCCAACTTCTTATCACCAGGCCATCAGAGCTCCCTTTATATATCTTAATACTCAAAATGACAGGTATCTGTGGAACACTACTCAATAGAGCACCTTCCTTTTCTCTAGCTCTTAATACAATGTTTAAATGAAATTTTAAAATAGAAATATTTTCTGTAAGTTTGCAGAATGAGATAAGATCATTTTAATTGCTCAGACTCACACTTGCAAACATCACCTGTGGCCTAAAATTCATGGAAAAGCAGGAGGCATCAGTACTTCCTCATAATATCTTACTGCATCACTTCTGAATATCTAATTTGGAAATTATTATTCTCTTAAGTGAGGAAAAAAATGAGTGAAACAATAGACCAATGAAAAGGTCTTTCTCCTTGTGTTGTCTATCTAAAGTCTATTTTTCATGGTAATCACAAAGGTATATTGACGCTTGATTTATTACTCATATCACATTATTTTCATTAAGATAGAGACATCAAGTGTTCTCTTGTTTTCTGAGATTTGTAATGTAGGCTATGAACTACATATTAAAAAAGTTGTGCATGTCTACTAGGTCCAAAAACATTAATATCTGAACTAAGAAATTACACTTAAGAGGAAATAAAGAGTTAATAATCCAGTTTTTAATAAGAATTTTTTTTTCCAAAAGGCTTGGATAAAGGTTACATTTTAGACCAAATATTTGTAGGAAATTGCTTTGAAGGTTTTAGTTTTGCATTTCATTAAAGTGTAACTGATTTCCAACTTTGTGTTTCTTGCACTCTATATGGACCATAAGGAGTTCTGGTAGCTTAATGTATTATGTGTCAGACTGTGAACCAAAAGAACAGAGGTTAGAATCTATCATCTGCTCCTTGAGGAGAAGATGGGCAGCCACCACACAGAGATTTACAGCCTCGGAAACCTGATGGTCGACCATCTGAGTCCAAATCTATTAGGAAGCAGTAGACACCTTTTAATAAATACAATGTGTGAGACTATGGGCTAACATGGCTCTATTTTTGTGAAATAATGTTTCAAATATATACTAGGTTTTTCTATAAAACTAATTTTTCATATATTTACTCTAGGTTTATTTTATATATGTGTGATTTACTGCCTCTAAAAACCTGCTGGAGGGTCTGCTATGGGTCAGTTCCAACTTGATGGTAAAAGACAATGACAACATACTAGGTTTAGAAACTCCTTTAATATACGCTATTGGAGCTGGAATTACCGCGGCTGCTGGCACCAGACTTGCCCTCCAATGGATCCTCGCGAAAGGATTTAAAGTGGACTCATTACAATTACAGGGCCTCGAAAGAGTCCTGTATTGTTATTTTTCGTCACTACCTCCCCGGGTCGGGAGTGGGTAATTTGCGCGCCTGCTGCCTTCCTTGGATGTGGTAGCCGTTTCTCAGGCTCCCTTGCTCTTGTCTTTTTAAAAATAAGTTTAAATACTTCACACACAAAGACTAAAAGTCATCTTGCTTATTATATCTTGTTATTTTGAAGTATTTTTTAAAATGGAAAAGGACCTGTATTTCTTTTTATTTCAGGTAAGATTAGAAAACCTTTATAAGCTGTTGCTGTATTTCCTTGGAATAAGTTGAAGTTTACCGGGAAATTAATAACTGGTTGTCAACTTGTGCTCAGTTTTCTTAATAAAGTTTTACATGTTAAATTAAAAAAAAACTCCTTTAAGATAAACTTTAAAATTTATATACACCTCACTGCCACAGAGTCAGATTCATATTCATATGTGACCTTTTCATGAGGATGTAGATTTCATGAGAGGTGATTGCCCCTCTTTCTCCCTTGAAGTTGCTGGTAGGTTCAAACCAAATGAGAGGCACTGCCTTTGGCTAAGTAAGGCAACTCACTACAAACTATACCACCAGAGCTCCCTGGATTATAGGAAAAATATTAGAAGACACTGAAATTTTTCATATTTAATAAATTCAACAATGTGTCTTAACTGACTACAAGTAAATCAGTAATAGTCAAATCCATAACTAAAAAAGGGAGTTAAGGGTGGGGGTGGGGTGGGCTGCGAGAAAAGTGCAACAATGAATGAATGGAAATCCAAAATCTCTCTAAATGTTCATTGAAATTTTTAAAAAAGGGGCGGGGGAGTTAAAATGTTGACATGAGAATGATTCTAATTTCCAAATGTCAGGTAGGACAACTGAGAACTGTGTGGGGAAAATACTTGTGTGTGTGAAAATTGCTACTCTTGTTTTTCAAAACCCAACAGTAATATTTAAAAAGCCACTGAGAACTGCGTACTGAGAACTTCAATTAATGGATTTCGGTGGACTCCATGGAGCACTAACATCCCAGGAAGTGCAGTCATCCAACTAACATTAAGTGTGAGTAGGTGACAGACTATGGTTCACAGGATAAAAAAATTCAAAGAGGCAAGGGAAAGAGCCCAGAAATTCCAGACATTGACGGTAGAAAGCTCCTTTATGAAGATGAAAAGATCCAGAAAAACACAGCAGTGGTCACACTAAGAAATATTAATATCATGATTTTTATTTACATTGTTATTAAAACCTTTTATTCTACCTGTGAAAATAACTTTTATAGTCTCAGAGGGCACTGATTTTACTACGGGCATAAAATTGGTAGCTCTTTATCAATTTTCATAATAATCAGGAAGTGGATCTAGTAAATGTAGTATATGCCACTTATCACCCTACTTTCGAGTTCTGGAATTAGAATCCCAAATTTTATTATGCCACAGACTGGCTATGCTTCCTAGGACCCACTGTTTAACCTCTCTGACCCGTATGAGAATTACCTAGAAACATGGGAGAAACAAATGTGAAGAGCTCAACATGGAGTCAGGTGGAATCTACACACTCAGTGAATGATGATGAGGAACTCAGCTAAGATGATTATGGTGATGAGAACGATGAAAATCATGAGTAAGCCAGAACTCAGTGAATACCTTTTGCTTAGAGAGCAGAGATTTTCCAGTCTTCTCTTCATCTCTCAACGTCTTGCTGATATTTGATACCCATTTCTGTAATTCTCTGGCTTTTTCAACATGTTCATTCTTTTCATCTTCCAAAGACTTCTGACAAATGTTGTTAAAAAAAGATATATAACCATAAATAACTGAGCCATTAAACTGACCTCTCCACAGAAAATAAGAATGTAAAAATGTTATTTTCATTACACAGGTCATTGAGACACTTTATTCATCTGTTTAATCATGCATCATAGATGATAGTATATGTATTTCCAAAATGTTTATGGTGGCAAAGAAGGTTCTGACAAGCAATCTATAGTGATTGGTCTAACCTCCCAGCTGTTACATCAATTTTACAAATAAAAAAAAAATAAAAAGACACTTTATTCATGGAGCAGGTGATGATCTTGGAGTTGCTGCCTTTGCATTAGCATTACAAACATGATTGCCTTGAGAAAAGTATCAGACAATGGAAACCTGAGCAAGGTATTTACACACATAAAACAATTACAAAATGTAAAATTAAAATGGTCTTCCCTTTCCTCCCACCCACAATACATTCATGTTAGCTTTTAATGCCAATGTCTTTTCACCAGAAACGAGAGATGTGGGTAAATATTTTAATATGAAAAGAGCTTCACTTATATACAGAAAGAGTCCAAGCTTTCCTATTTTTCTAGACAACCTGAAATACTAGCTTTATGGAGGTTAAAACACACTGCCATCTTTCTACTCAATTAAGTGGCTTTTCTGGGAGTCCTTTTTCAGTGAGTGAAATGTATTATTTCATGAATGAAAATCCTAATATCAGGTTGGATAAACTCAGGGGTTAAGAGAGTTCTAAATGAATAAATGACACTTAGAATTTGGCCAAGTTCACTAAGCTTACTCCATTTTCCAGGTAAAATATTGCCATCTTAAAAATCTAAAGTACTGAAGAGCAATGGTGTGTCTCTGGAGACTAAGGTGCATCTGGTACAGGCCATGGTCTTTGCAATCATTTGTTATACATCAGAGAGCTGGACAATGACCAGGAAGGATAGAAGGAGAATCGATGCTTTTGAGGTTTGGTGTTGGAGAAGAGTGTTGAGGGTACCATGGACTGCTAAAAAAACAAACAGATTCATCCTGGAGAGGGTTAAACCAGGCTGCTCCTTGGAGGGAAGGATTCTGAAACTTCGTCTGACATACTTTGGTCATGTTGTAAGGAGGGACCGGTCCTTGGAGAGGGACATCATGCTTGGGAGGGTGGAGGGCAGGCGCAGGAGGGGAAGGCCCTCTGGGAGGTGGATTGATTCAGGGCAATCGGGATGAGTGTGTCGGAGACAGTGAGATTGGCACAGGACAGAGTTTAGAGCTGTTGTACATACGGTCACTATGAGTCACAAGTGACTTGACGGCACATAACTATAACAACAACAAAATAGGCACTTATTTACAACACAAAATAAAAACTATCTGCAAAGCTAAATGGACTTATTTTTAGAAGAGCTCATCTTGGGTATGCAACTAAATTAAAGAGTTCAGCAGTTCGAATCCACCAAGTGCTCTGAAGGAGTAAAAAAAAAGGCCACCTTGTGTCAAGACTTACAGCCTCAGAAACCCAGGACTGACTGATTTGAGGACAATAGGGAAGGCTTTGCAATTTTTAATTTACAAACGTTCTCTTTGTAGCAGTCATTTATTTCCCACCCTCAAGAAACTACTATTTCCAGGATTTTAAACAATGTAGCTAATCAACGTAATCACGCTAGGGACAGAATGTATAACTAAACGGCTATATTGCCAGAGCAGTTACTTACACAGTAAAATAACTGACTTATGAGGAAGAATAGTAGAGGCTGGAAATTCCTGTCACTAACGGCTCAGACACTTCTAAGAGTTTAAGCCCTGTGTGGAAATCAAAATCGGCTTTATCTAAGGCTTCTTTATATGTCTGTTTTCTTTTTGTCTGGGGACATATTATGTCTCTGGCATAGGACTTTTGATCTTTGAGTTTCATAGCAATGAGGACATCTATGATACCTACTTGGAGAGCTTCTTCAATTGACAACCGTGAGTGAACCTGGGGCTCTATCAGCCCTCCTGTCAAGTGCTGAAACTCCAAGCATCGGAGTCCCATATCTTTACTTATGATATTTGCATTCACTGCTTCTACCACAGACATCGCTTTGCCGGTGACTGGATGGTTAACCCCCGTGATTACTAATTCACACTGCCGAAGCTGCTGGGCAAACCCCTCATCCACCAGGCCTCTGTGCAAAGCTTCAGCCACCCTGTGTTTTTTGCCAGTAAGAGGATCAATGATTCCCCCTGTACTGACTTGGGCCTCGAGGCATCGGAGAGCTGTAATCCGGTCAACCAAATTTCTGCGAGAGGCTTTTAACACAGAGATCCTTTCCCCGCTAGCCGTCAGCCAATACCCTGCAATAGGACTTTGCAAATCCTTCTTGGGAACTATCCGGCTCATCAAAGAATCAGCAAGTTCTGTAAGTGTGATGAGGCCTTCCTGGTAGTTTTTGAGCATGGTTTTGTCAACTATTCCCTGCTCGAGAGCCTCGTTAATATTAAATTGCAATCCTGTTTTTGTATCAGCCAGCATACGAGAGGGATGCCCATAGGACTCGAAAAACGTGGCTTCCCTCCACTGATACTGTTGCCCGGAAAGCTCAAGATATGTACTCTTCTCTATTAAGTTTCTCTGGAAAGCCTCATAGGCAGTCAGCTCTGCTCCTGTTTTAACATCCACTACAGAAATTTTATGAGTTTTCTCTACATTGAGATTGGAGATATTCCTCTCCCCAAATGGAAGCAGAAAGCACTGGCAAGCAACATCAAACACACACATCCGCAGTAATTCTGAGTAATACAGAGCTTGCTTGTTATTGGGATTAGGAAAAACTCGCGTGTTGCTCGATGGCTCATGCAAAAACTGTAAAATGGCGTTATTTAGCAAACCCTGCTGCAGAGCAATTTCGGGAGGAACCCGGATGCCTCTCACAGGGTCAATGATGCCCCCACTGGCAATCTGGGCCTCCAAGATATGTTTACCTTTCTGCCTGTCAAGCATTCTATTTTCCATCGCCTGAAACACTGACAATGTCTTAGAAGAACACGAATACCCCAAGGATGCTTTCTCTGCCTCTAGGAGCCTAATTTTGAATTCAGGGTCAACAACTCCATTAAGGATAGCATCTTCCACAGAGTAGGTCTGACCTGAAATGGGATCAATTATAAAACCTGTGGCAGCCTGGGCTTCTAAAAATGCTAAAGCCATCATTTTATCTATTATGAACTTTTTGGCCGCTGAGGCAAATGAAATCTTCTCTTTGGTAGATTCGAGATAAAGCCCTGCAATTGAGTTGGCTTTTGTCAAAAATTTGCTAAGAGTCTTCTGAACTTCTTCAACCGTGGTAAGACCAAGTCGCAACTGCTCAACTGTTCTCATGTCGAGAAGCTTAGCTTCAACCAACTGCCTGGCAGTGACAGTGCGCCGGAGTCCTTGAAACTGAAATTCGTCATCCCGAACAGAGCACGCCTGATCTCCATTGAAGTTCTGGAAAGATTCTGCTTCGAAGCCTTTCTTGACTCCAAAATCCCTCTTGACTCCACCAGACGCTCTGGACCCATCAAGCACCCATCCTTCAGAACTGAGAAGTGGTTTCTTTTCTTGTTTTAATGTTGTGACTTCTGTATGCATATCATACTGCTTGTTCTTAGCTATCTGTAATGGGAATGTGCGAGATGTTAAAAGTCACCTAAACAATACTGTCACTTAACACACTGTCAATTCAAATCTATTCCTAAAGTAGAAGAGAGGACCTCAACAGAAGGGGGAAAAAAATCAAGCCTGGGAGAGTTCAGAAGAAATACAGATAATTATGACTCTGAAGTTTACTTTAGACAACAAAGTTATTAGAATGGTATGTTTTAAGATGAAATTTGGCCACAGATCATGTAAGAAATCAAAGTTAACAATTTGTTTTTTCCAAGTGTTTCTATAATCACCACTCCCTAAATATAAATTCCAACAGACATAAGAGAACAACCATTACATAACAGAACATACATCTGTGGGTTTAATCTTGAATATTTAAAACTTAAAGAATAATAATTTAAAAGAAATGTTTTAAACTAAAATAACAATAGTGGGGGGGGGGGTTCCATCAAAATTTTTGCCACATACACACAAGACAGACCAAAAAAACCAAACTACTTTTGGAGAGAAAAGAAATTAAAAGAGAAGAAGAAACTTGGCATGATAATGGATAAGACCTTAGAATATATAGTATACCTCTAGTGGTGTCAAAAGCTTCACCAGCTCCATTTCACATTTGTCATCTTGGTACCTGACTGGCAGCCTGGAACTGTGGAGGGTCTGGTCTCTCATTTTCTCTATTTCTGACAGTCTTGTAATAGGATTTCCTTCATCAAAAGTTATCTGTAACTCAGTACTCGTTTGAGAAAAGTACTCAGAGTAGCACTGTTGGCTTTTCTGAACTTCCTTTGCTGTCTGCTCACCAAGCCAATTCTGCCATTTCTCGTCTGACTGCTGTGGGTCTTGAGGCCACCTCCTCTGCAGAAGCTGCCCTGTGTTCTGAGAGGAGAGGTCCCCGGAGTGCTGGCCCTCCTTCACGGGCATCTCAAACTCTGGCGTGAAGGGACAGCCTTTGGCGATGTTCTTCTTTTGGATGTCACACTGCAGCAAAACCAACTGATGCTCGTGTTCCTTGATCTGCTGATCCATTTTTTGCTTCAGGTTCTCAACTTCCCGCTTCTGGGCCAGCAGCTCCTCCTCAAGTTTCCGACATTTCTGATAATGATTTGCTTCCACGTTCTGCCCTTTTTGCATTTGCTCACGATACTGCTGGAGCTGCCTCTCAAGTTCTCGAATGTTGGTTTCGCACACCTTGGCATTCTCTTGAGCTCTGCAGTTTTCTTGCTGAAGAGACACGAAGTCTAGTTTAATGCCGGAAATGTCCGTTTCAGTGATGACTTTGGAGCCCATTAATTTTTCCATCTTTTTCCGAAACTCTTCTGCTGAGCGTTTGAACTTCTCGGATTCCTCCTGAAACAGAACCATCTTTCTATGAGTCATCTGCTCCTCTATGGTCTTCAGGTGTAGCTCGTTTTGCACCCTTTTCAGCCTGTTGTTTAACTCCTGCACCTGAGCTTCCTGGAGCTGGACCTTCTGCTCCCCACGCCGCTTTTCCTCTTTGGACGCGTTCAGCTCAGCACTCAGATTTCGAACCTCTTTCTCTGTATTCTGGATGATGATGTTCTGCTGGTCACACTTCTGCTTAAATTCACTCACTAAACTTTGGCTTTTGGCCAGGTCATCTTCTAGGCATTTAATTTTCCTCTGGAAATCCTGCTCTGTTTTGGTCTGTTTGTGCAAGTGTTCGTTTGTGTTACGCAGCTGCTCTTTGAAGCCATCGGCCTGAATTTTCAGCGTTTCACATCTTTGCTGGATAGCTTGTTTTTCTAAAACGACATTCTCTGATTCGGCCCGAATTCTCTGCATCATTAACTTTGTTTCATTATTTTGCCGAGTAAGCTCATCTACTTTTTGCTTTAGCATTTCTGCACACTCGTTACTCTTCTCTAACTCTTCGTTAAGCTTCTGGATTTTATCGCTGTTTTCTTTTTCAGCTTTAATATTTTGAAGTAACTGCTCATGGCTTTTCTCAAACTGTTCTTTCAGGTGGTCTGATTTTCTCTTGCAGAGTCGTGCTCTTTCATTAGAGAAGTCCTTCTCATCCTGAAAAGAACTAATTTGTGAATTTAAATGTTGGATAGTCCTTTCTGTTACTGCATGTGTCCGAGTAATTCTGTCCACTTCCCTTTGTAGCTTATCTTTTTCCTGATGGAGAGATTGTAATTCTACCTGATAATTGTGCTTAATTTTCTTAAGATCATTGGCTTCCTGCATGACTTCTTCAGCTTTATCTGTGGTTTGAGTCAGCTGTCTACTAAGGTCTCTGAGCTGTTGAGAATACCCCTGCTCGACCTGACCTTTCCTCTCCAACTCCAGCTTAAGGCACTTTAGTGTATTATTGGTTTCGTCCAGTTTCTCTTTTAGCAAACGAGCCTTTTCCTCAGATGATGTCTTCTCAAGCTGAAGGGTGTTAAGTTCAAACTTGAGCTCCCTCATGTCCTTTTCTGCCTTTCTGTTGGCCACCAACAGTTCACCCACCTGCTGTTTGAGTTCTTCTGCTTTATGCTTGTCATGCTCTGTCCGAAGACCTGCACAAGTGGACAGTGCATTTTCTCTGCAGGAACTCTGGATTTCAGTTATTTTTCTTCGGGCTTCCAATTCAATTTTCTGCTTCTCTTGCAACTGTTTCTCTGCTATCTCTTTCTGAAATGCAAGGTCTTTCTCCATCTGCTTTACCAGCTTCAAGAGTTCTTCCTCATTGTCTTTCTTTCTCTTTAATTCCTCTATTAACTTGTTCTTTTGTTGCTCCAGGTCACTGAGGCTTGAGTCTTTCCTTTTCAGATGATCTTCCAGGGTTCTCCTGGTGAAAGTGTTTTCCTGTAACTGATTGCGGAAGTTGAGGAGGTTTTCCTCCACGGCTGCCCTTCTGGCCTCGGCCTCCTGCGTCAGGCGCCTCACTCGCTCCAGCTCCCACTCTGCAGCTTCCTTCTCTCTCACGATGGTCTCGAGCTCCAGGCGATACTTCTTGGCTTCACTTTCAGCTCTTATTTTCTGCAAAGCAATGTCTTCTACATTCCTCTGCTGCCTTCTTAGTTCATTTTCTGCGGCTTCTTTGACCTTTGGGAGTTCCTCCTCTACTCGGGACTTTTGTTTCCTTAGTTCAGCTATCATTTTTTCCAGTTCACTTATCTTTCCTGTAAGCTTGTTATTCTCAATCACTGTTGCCTTCTGACGCTGAAGCAGATCAGAGTATGCCCCGTGTTCAGAAGTCTCCTTACACCTTTTCATCTACAAGAGATGTTTTGAAAGTGTCAAACCTGTTCTATTCAAATTAGTCTTACAAAATCTGAAGCAATCTTCATAAGGTACTTACAACGAACCCAAAGGCAGGCACACCGGCACACCACCACCACCACCACCACCACCACCACCACCACCTCCTTCTGAGAAGCTCAAGAAAGTGAAGTCAACAGTCGAAGACAAAAAACCATTTTATGATAGGTTTTTTTTGAACCCAAGAACCTTTTAAAGTCTCTCAGGAATATATTACAGCAAGAAGAGACTTTACAAAACATATAGCAGTAACCTTAACCTTTTACAGACGGAAGAAACAGGTGCAATCGCACTCTGGTTAGTAACAAAGCAGGAAACAAAATGCTCATGGTACGAGTCCTCTTTTCTCTATGACCACTTAATTCTACAAGCTAAGTAGATAATACAACAGAACACTACAGGATATTGTGTTCACTATCTGGCCCAATGAAGTTAAAGATGATATTTATTTATGTTCTACTTGTTTTGGGGTAAAAGACATTAACTATAGCATTTGGGAACATAAAGCCAGATCGGAAAATAATTAACATTGGAAAGAAAAAAAATTACATAAAAACTCTTAATTCTAAGGCTACTTCATCACTTGTTTGTAATGAATATTATACATTGAGAATTTTAATAATCAGAATTGCTAATGCAAAGGCAACTGTGGACCCTTGGTGCTTTAGAAAACATGTGCTTCTTGGATATACTCACAGATTTTGCTCTTCTTGTTAATTATATGCTTCATATGAATCCATTTTGACAAGAACCTTTAGATACTCCATAAATAAAGATATTGTTAAACAGAAGTGCTTTGTTAAATATACTGAAGGACTACATATTAGTTTATAAAACATAAGAATTTTTTTCTTATCTATGAAAAATAGGTAATGATGTATTTGTATCAGCTGGGAGGAATACACATCACACTGACAACAGACCTACATGATAAAGGGTTAGTTCCTAATTTTATTAATATCATAATGCTGTTAGTTTCACAGGATCAACTCAAAATCATCATACTTAGACACAATTTAAATGAGAGCAATTATTCTATAAAGCAGGTTTTTTAAATTGAGAATTATAATAATTCATTTGCATTATAGTCGACACCTTTAATTATGCTTCCTCTGATTGCTTTGACGGGAAGCTCTGGTGCCCTACTGGTAAGGAGTTCCACTGCCAACCCAAAGGCTAGCAGTTCGAATTCAACAGCTGCTTTGTTGGAGAAAAATGGCCAATCTCCTCGCATTTGATTTATTGTCTCTGGAAACCCGCTGATGTGTCAGTTAGAGGTTGTTTCAACTCAATGGTAAATAGTAATTGTTTTGATTCAGAATCAATTTAATGATATTGAGTTTTTAGATATATATATGTATGTGTGTGC
>NW_006399874.1:5834964-5874176 GCF_000299155.1 Elephantulus edwardii
ATATATATATACACACACATATATATGCTACACACATATATATTGAGCATAAGGAAGCTGATTAAAAAATCTTGGAGTTATGTATGTTATTGTTTAGTTGCAGAAAAATGTTAACTCTGAACAGACTAAAATAGTTTAAAACTGGGGCAGCAGAAAGGAAGGAGAATGGAGGAAAATGTGCAAAAATGAATGAAAATCCAAATTGTTAAAATAACAATAAATATATAAATTAAAATAGTTTAAAACTGTCACATTTTTATAAACTAAGCAGAGTTACACTATGTATAACTGTCTTCACAATTCCAATAATCAAGTTTAAAAGGGTTAGACTTTAGCTTACTATTTTTGTCTGTTCTGAAGAATAGAAAGAATTTCAAAGAAACAAGCATAGGTATAATACATGTCTTTTCATAACAAGTTTAACTTCTTGCCACTTACTATCTAAAAATATGATTTTTAAATATAAAACTATGGCTATAAATAAATATAAATCAATGGTCACTAAAAGTTATTTTGCATTATATACTGTATCTTTTGGCAAAAACTAATATAACCCTAAAAAAAAATAAATCTGTAATTCCCAAAACGTAGCACTGCTCTAAACAAACACCTGTTGTTGTTGAGTACTATCACTATGAAACTGGCTCATAACTGATCCTCCAGCGGGTTTTCAGAGGCAGTTAATCACATGGGAAGAGACTGTCCGCCCTTCTCCTGTGGAGCAGCTGGTGGATTTGAACTGCATGCCTTCGGGACTGCAGTGCAGTTTCTTAACACTAGGCCACCATAGCTCCCTAAACAAACAGTTACTACTTCTAAATCAACTGTATTCAAGCTTTAATTTGTTGAAGGTGTGGATGAGTTTAAATAAGCGTACAATAAATGTCTTTGTATAATATTTTTGGAGACACTATAACAGCATTAGGTGCTAACTTCAGCTTCAAAGAGCAAATGCAGAGAGAAAGCTTAATAAACTCTGTCAGCATTTCATAATTTAAAATTAATGGCTGAATTAAGACACTAGCCTTCTCATCCTCGAGTGATAAAGTTAAAAGAATTGTTCTGAGAGAATCTTGGAAGAAAAAACCAGGGGTTCATTTTTTCCCCTTTTATAATTAAAGAATTACTTGGTTATAAGTAATGTAAATTTGGCACAAAATATTCTTTTGATTTCCCAAACCATATATTCAGCTCCTGTCTTAGTTAGCTTTTCATGGTAAATGGTTACCTCTTCCTCTTCCAGTCTCTTCAGTGAGTCACCAGCAAATTTAATATACTGTGTCATCAGGGTGACTAGAGCAGTATACCGGGTCCTCAGGTCCATGAACTAGACATAAAAATAATACATTTTAGTTGTCTCAACAAATTTATTGAATTCTGAGTAAAAATTCTAATACTAATGAGGATTTGAGATAATAAAGCATACAAATCTGCGACAACAAATGGTAATTGAATGTAAATGAGTTTATTACTATAATGCAACCACCTTAATTGTCATATACTGTCTAAACTTAATAAAAACTACACAGATTATCCTCTGCAATTAAGAACCATGTTTGACTAGATTGTAAAACAGATTTTCCTTTCCTTCCTTATCCCCCTCTTTTTGTCTCCCTGCCCTTCCGTTCCCTCATTTCTCTCATATTTTCATTACCTCTTGAATGATGAGATCTGATGAACTCTGCATTCTCCGGCGCTTCACAGGAGATTTTTGCTGTGAATCTACCATGGCGCGGTAGGTCATTGTCTGCAATTCGTAGTCCTACATAAAGAAGTCAGTAAGAGGAATTCAAGCAAAGCAATGGAACTTGGTTCTAAAGTGATTCAACACAGAACTGAATGAAACCGAGCCTAGCTTCCCTGAAAAACTGTTAATAAAGTAACCACTACATAATTACATTTGTTTTGGAATCTATGCAGCCTTAAAGAAGTTTCCAAGGTGGTGATAAAACCTTTAGGGTGAATGGGAAGGATCTGGATGAAAAGACAGGGTAAAGAAAGGCAAAGTCCAATGGTGATTAATTTTATAAAACATAATGCATGAATATGTTTGCATGAAACACAGTGTGAATGAAGAATAGTGTGAAACACAGTGTATACAAACTTTTAAAGTAAATCAATGAAAAAAACACACAACAAAACAAAAAACCTCCCTTTGATCAGAAAAAATCCCTAGTCTATAAGCATTCAGAGATATTTCTTACAACTTTTTAATTACAATTAGCCTCCCCTTTCCCCAAGCTTATCACTGGAGACGGCTAAAAATTAGAAGCTACTAATAATGAATTCAAAATCATGAGAAATTTTCCCTAAATTAAAAATATAATATTCTTCTGTGGAATATTTCAACAATATTAAGTAAAAAATAAAAAAGGAGAGAGAGAGAAAAAAAAAGTGAATGGAGGCGAAATCTGGAGCTACATATTTTTCCAGATTGGGAAAGTGAGTAGGAGAGGAGAGGCAGGAATGACTGAAAAATCTTGGTGCTGTCATATTACTCGGATCTCACAGAATTAGAGGTTAATTGTCAAGTAAGGTTCAATGGGGATGATCTCTATTTAACTTTTTACACTAAGGTAAAAGATTTGCAGACGTTTCAAAATACACTGTAGAAGGACATATCTAAATGTTGAATTAAATTAAATACCAGTACTGCAGTCTTCTTACCTTCACTGTTGTTGAGTATTGTTCTGCGTATTTTTGACACTCATCCATTTTACTCTGTTTCATTTCTATTTCTGACACCAGCATCTATAAAGCACACAGTTAATAAGAAAAATAAAACAACAGAGTAGAACCCCTTGTACAGGACCTACTAGAGATGCTCAAAAACTTTCACTCATATACTAAAATTTAATAGTATAGCTTCTCAGTCTTTTTATCTTAATTTTAACTTGCCTTGTGGCAAGTGACAAACTTTTCAGTTAAGTCACTCTCATGGAGCTTCCAAAGCAGACAACACAAAACTCCAGACTTCCTCTCTCAATTTCATGATTAAAATAAAATAACCCACTGGGCTTTAAAGATGAAATAAAATTTGCAAGACATTCAGCTCTCTATCAGTTGTGGCTGCTTAATTTTCTATCACTAACAACTGTTTCTATTTAAGATCCCACAAAACTATTGTAAACAGTCTACTACTGCAGAAATCAAAGAGATTTACATACCTATAATTAAATTATCATTATTAATTTGAAAAGAGTTCTTAATGCTTTCAAAAATAATGTCTACAATTAGACATTAAATACCAATTAGATATATCAAAATAAGTTATGATACAGATGCAGGTTATAAACTTTTAACATTTGTGATTTATTCTTCATATACATCACATATTATTGTTGTGTGCTGCCAACTCTCCTAGGACTCATAGCAGCCTTAAATAACAGATCTGAACCTTGTCCTATCCTGCACAGTCTTCATGATCTATGACATGCTCATTTGTGTAGTCACTGTGTCAACCCATCTTGTTGAGGGTCTTCCTGTGACCCTCCACCTTTCCCAGCATGATGTCTTTTTCCAATGACTGGTCACTCTTGACAACACATCCAAAGTACGTGAGACAACATTTTACCATCTTTGCTTCTAAGAAGAAACACGTTGGATGCCCATCCTCCAACACAGATTTGGTTGTTCTTTTGGATGTCTATATGATATTTGGTACTTTGTACCAACACCACAACATAAAGGGGGAAACAATAATTTTCCTATCAAGATTGATTGCGTGTTTGTAGTATGTTGTTGTTTGTTACTATGTGCTATGGAGTCGCTTGTGACTCATAATGACCCTTTGTACAAGAGCCCTAAACACCGTTCTATCCTGTGCCAACCTTGCCATCTCAAACACACTCATTCCCACCACTGCACTGACAGAATCAATACATCTCATTGAGGGTATTCCTCTCCTGTGCCATCCCTCCACTCTCCCAAACATGATGTCCCTCTCCAAGGACCAGTCCCTCCTTGCAACATGCCCAAAGTATGTCAGACGAAGCTTCAGAATCCTTGACTCCAGAATCCTCTGTCCTCTCCAGGACAAACTTGTTTGTTTTCGTAGCCATCCATGGTATATTCAACACTCTTCTCCAGCACCACAGCTCAAAAGCATCAATTCTCTTTCTATCATCCTTAGTCACTGTCCAACTCTCTGATGCATAGCATGTAACTGCGAAAACTATAGCCCAGATCAAGCATACCTTAGTGTCCAGCCTGACACCGTTGCTCTTCAGTACTCTTGAGAGGTCCCTCACAGCTGACTTTCCCAATGCAATTTGTTTCTTGATCTCCTTGCTGCTGTTACCAAGAGTGCTGACTGTGGAGCCAAGTAAACTAAAACTATTCACTATCTCAATCTCTTCACCAGGCATACTGATGCTGCCAATTGGCCCAGTGGTGAGAATCTTTTGTTTTCTTGATGTTGAGCTTCAATCCATATTAAAGGCTGCAGTCCTTGACCTTCTGCAGCAAACTCTTCAGGTCCTCCTCAGTTTCAGCAAGCAGAGTTATGTCATCTGGATAATGCAGATTGTTGATAGATCTTCCCCAGTCCTGATGCCACATTCCTCCTCATACAGCCCAGCATCTCGGATCATCTGTTCTGCATACAGATTGAAAAGGTATGGGGACAAAATACATCCCTGATGGACCCCCTTTTTTATTTTGAACCATGTAGTGTCTCCTTGCTGTTCTGACAACTGCCTCTTGGTCCAAGTATAGGTTTCGCATTAGCACAATCAAATGTTCTGGGATTCCCATTCTTTTCAGAGTCAGCCATAGCTTGTTATGATCCACACAGTCAAAAGCCTTTGCATAGTCAATGAAGCACGGATAGACATTCTTCTGATATTCTCTGCTTTCTGCAAAGATCCACCTAGTATTAGCTATGATATCCCTAGTACCACGACCTCTTCTAAATCCAGCCTGCACAATCTGGCAGTTCTCTGTTGACATACTGCTCCCAACTGTTTTTGGACAATTTTCAGGAGAATCTTGCTTGCATGATATTAAGATATTGTTTGATAATTTCCACACTCTATTGGGTCACCTTTCTTTGGAATGGGAACAAATATAGATCTTTTCCAGTCAGTGGGCCAGCTGGCTGTCCTCCAGATTTCCTGGCACAACTTAGTGAGCACATTCAGGGCAGCGTCTGTTTGTTAAAATATATAAATTGCTATGCCGTCAACTCCTGGAGCCTCTTTAAATACAGAAGGTGGTTCATGCCCACTAGTTGTTGACTTTTTCTCATAACATAGAACAGAAATTATTGACACATTGCCACAAATGACGGCAAATGTGTTTCTAAGCATGGTCGTCAATTTTAAAATTGTGCGGCAACGTGTAACAAATATTTGGCTCAACACTGGCCATATGCAGACAGATTAGTACAAGGAACTCTTACATACCTTCTGCTGATTCAGCTGTGTGGCTAGGGTTTTACTATTTTCAGGCTGATTTTCCTGGATTTTTTTCTGAGTAGTTTCAACTTGTTGGATCCAATCATCTAAAGGATGATAGGAATCTCTGTAGTATTTAAGAGATTTGCCAATGCCTTCTAAGTCTCGTAACCTAAGAGAACAATAAAGAAAGAATTCTTTCCAACAGTACCCAATAAGAAGATGGAGCGTATAGAGAGCAAGGAAGAGATAAAATAATTACAATAAATGCAATGATCACAGCAATAGAAGTGAGTATCAAGAATTCAAGGTGACTTTGGGCTGAATATAAACATTTTGCTCTTGTACCCAACTTGTGCAACTGAGGGCTTCTAATTATTCTAGGGAGTGTTTCGAATCCACCAGATGCTTTGTTGGAGAAAGAGGGCAACCTCCTGCTGTGCCAGTCAGACCTGATTTGACAGCACACAACAAGTGTTAAAAAAACAAAAAAACATTCTACAGACAAGAGTCTAATGTTAAAAGACAGGAAAACTAAAAACTTAAAACCATAATTAAGTAAGCATGTCCTGAATAGACAAATTTCATCAAATATACGTTCAACCTGAAATAATAATAATAATGTTGTTCAGGGAATCCATGAGCTGACATTAAATACCTCAGTCCTTTTAAATTTAACTGCTACTGGATATATTTACTATTTATCTTATAAAGGAGATTGTACATACTTAAACCTAACTTTACTTCTAAAGAATGGTACATTATAAAAGTATTTCACTATTGGTAACATAAACATGAAAATGAATAAAAAATGGTATTATTCCAGTTTTCAGATGAGTTCTACAACCATTCCATTTTGTCTTACTTTCTAATATGTAAAAATTAATTATAGCTCTACAAATGAACACAATTAATTATGGAAGGAAAGAAATTATCTTTTTCACACAGAGATTAAAGCTAAAACTGCACAAAAATTGTACTAACCTGTTGTCAATCTGGACATGAACATTTTGCCATCTTTCCACTAGCTGATCTGCTTTCTCTTTGTGCCAGTCAAAATCAAGGTCCCGTTCTTTATAGGTTTTAAACATTTCATCACTGATGGTTTTTGCTTTCTGCAACTCGTCCTCTAATGCATGGAATATCTCTCTCTTTTCATCCACTTCAGATCTCCATTGCTAAAATACATTAAAAGGTATAAAAATACCTCAACTGAGTCAGCATATTAGTTATCTAACTCTGTATTTCCAACAACTGGAATAAAATCTCATAAAGGAACGAATGCTTTCTATTAAAAAGAACAAAAGGCAGCGAAGTGAATCTTAAGATACTGTCAACATGTGACTAAAAATTTGACCTAAAACCATACTATTTTATGATGTTTATCTCAGAATTGGTATATTCTCTGAATAAATAAATAAGCAAAGCTTATGAAGGTGGCCTACCTTGTTAAGCAAAACCAAAATCTTACTTATTACTGTAAAAATCTAAATCCTATTGTCTAAAAGTTAATGCTGTTGTTGTTAGGTGCCTGATGAATTAAGTATGACTAAGAACAGCCTTATAAATAAAAGATCTGAACACTTTTCTATTTTGCACCATCTTTACATTTCCATCAAGTGTAAGGTCATTTCTGATTTCATTAACAATCAGCTGTGGGCTGGAAGCCTCCTATTTAAGCAATCAGGACCTGGTAGGTGGGCCTTTTTAAAAAAAAGTCAGTTGGGTCCTGCCTGAGGGTGAGTCTACAGCTTGGAGCAGTTGAATTCTTAAGGGTGTGTTTTATTTACTTAGAAAGTTAATGTATGTTTGAGAAAACACTGAGATAACTTCCCAGTTGGTTATAATAAACAGTTTTACATGGTACTTTGTACATAGAAAGAGGTATAGGTAAAAACATTTTTCCACCTTATCTTTTGTTAGATTAATTCATCTGTTTACCTTCTTTACTTTTTCAAATAACTGCCTCTTTTATCAAGTGAATCTATTATAAAACATTTATTGTTAGCTTTATCTCCTACTGGTGACAATATAATTTGACTGACTACATAATTTTGGCTGACTATATAACAATTCAAACATGAAAAAAATCTCCTTAAACATATCTACTAAGAAATTTGTGTATGATATATGACATGGAATATATATAAATACATTGAAAATAAACTAATGTTTGAAAATTAACTAATTTTTAACATCTGAAAAGCTGAAGTGCATGCTAGAAAAACTCTTAAAAATATAATCTTGAAAAACAACTAAAGGTAAGTATCAAACCTTTAAAGTACTTATGAGATTCTCAATATTATTCTTGTCAGCTATAACTGCTTCTTCTTCACACAGTTTGGTTTCATAGAGTTTTACAAGGGATTCTGCAGCTTGAGTGTTTTTTAACACCAAATTTACAGTTTTCAACCTAAAAAAAAAAAAGGAGGGGAAGGTCAAATAGTAGTTTCAGCACAGAACAATAACAATACTAGGTAAATGTTTGGTGGAGTTTTTTCCCTCTAAGATACATTTATTCCTATTATGTATCTTTTTATGGCACATGGTGCTAACATTTTCTTAATTTTGGTATATAACACTGTCTTCTTAATAGGTATCTGCCCAAAACAACAACAACCAAAAAAAAAAAGCAAGGGATGTTTTACTTTCAAACTATGACTAAGACAGTTTACTTTCAAACTATGATTCATCTGCATTTGACAGGAAAGTTCTGAAGGCTGTAACATCTAAGCTATCAAAACTAACTGCAAAACATAGAAGATAAACACATAGCATACAAATTTCTAAGGCACATTTCTTTTCAGCACTAAATATTAAATATTCACAGAAACTCTTAACATAGTTTTTATTAAGGCAAAATAAAATACAAGGTCTATGTTAATAAGAGTGAATCTTTTAAAAATTATCAGCTATTACATACTTATCTATGTAGGTGGCAGACATGGAGTAGACTTGGTTCATGTTCTGGACGACCATGCTCAGCTCAGATCGTAATGTAGGAACTGATGGAGAGGCTGCTGCTTGGCTGAAAAACTCTTCACATTTATTTGTGATTGTTCCCAAGTCATCTTTAAGTCGCTCCAACTCTTTCTTTAGTTTCTATAAAATGAAGAAAAGCATTAAGTATGGGGACTAATAGGCTTAATCCCCCATGGAGTGTCTTCTTTAAAATAAAAAACACATTTTACATTACCATCATTGACAAGTACTACATATTCTTGATTTTTTTTTTCTTTATCAAAGAAAATTAAATCATGGGATTCAAGCCTTATTACTTTTACCTCCTTAAGCCTAAGCATCGAACAGTAAAGGTATTTAATGAATGTATAATGACTTCCTCTGTGAGAAACAAATAATCATAAAAAGTAGGAGGGATAAGTTCCTGTGTTTGCCTAAGTCAGAGGTAGAACATCTGAACTACAGAGTCATTGCTCACAATCAGCAGTAATAATTAGAGTTCTCAAGGTAACCACTGTGCAAAGCAGACTATTTAAGAAGTTATAGGAGTTGATACTTAAGGTTATAAAACCAAAAGTACCAATTAATTGCACTGGGAAAAAAAATCTGTGATCAGGGGCCTCTCCAGAGTACTGAGAAGCAATGGTGTCAGTCTAGAGACTAAGGTGTGCCTAATTCAGACCATGGTCTCTATACTTGCTATGCATCAGAGAGCTGGACAATGACTAAGGATGACAGAAGATTAATTGATGCCTTTGACTTGTGGTCCTGGAGAGGAGTATTTAAAATACCATGGACCACTAAGAGAACAAACAGGTCTGTTTAGAGAGGGTGAAACCAAGTTCTTCGATGGAAGCTAGGATTTTAAAGCTCTGTCTCACATACTTGGGGAATGTGGCCAGGAGGGGACCAATCCTTGAAGAAGGACATCTTCCTTGGAAAGGTGGAGGGACAGAGCAGGAGAGAAAGAGCCCAGATGAGATAAAATAATTGGGGCAATGGGGGTTGGCATATCGGAATCAGTGAGACTGGCTCAGGACAGAGGAGGCTTCAGAGCTGTTGTACATAGGTTCATGATGGGTGAGATGCCACATAACCACCACCATCACCATCATCAAATAATTTGTCACAGAGTCAATTCCAACATGTAGGTGATCTCATGTGTTTCAGATCAGAGCTGTGTTCTAAAGGGCTGCCAATCTTTTGGAAGACTACCAGGGCTTTTCTTTTGAGGTATCTCTGAGTGATCCTGAACCGTTAACCCTTTGGTCAACAGTCAAGTATTTAACCATCTGTGCCATTCAAGTAATCCTAAAGATCATTAAGAGGGTAAATTATCTTTATTTTCCCCAAACACATTTTTCATTCTCACCTCCTGCTCTGTAATCCTGAACACGCTTTCATGCAAGTCATCCCTTTCCAGTGGAGTTCGGATCTGACGGATCAAGCGATCTTCGCAGTTTTCTAATCGAAGTCTAATATTTCGAACTTCAGAGATGTACAGATTATACACTGATTCTTCCTGCTCCTCTGTGAAAGGAAACATCATGTTTAGAAAATATCTTCTATCTTCTGGGTGTTGTTTTCATGTTTTGGTACAGCAGTTTTACACTTTACAAGGATGGGGAGATAGTCACCCACATTTGCATTAGCTTTTATCATCATAAATCCATCCTAATGACATTAACACTGTGGGCATTACAATTTATTTAAGTACTAATAAAATTTCCTTAATGCTGTCTGAAGTAGAAATTTCTGATTTAAGATATGTCAGGGAAGTTATGGTTTGCTCTATTTTGGGTTTCATGTAGGAAGAACTTTATTTTTGATTAATTATAAATTAAATATTAAAGCCTTAAAAATAAATAGTGACTAAGAATGTGCTAATGTTTACTGTCTTAAAATACAAAATGTTGTTGCTAAAATGTTTGTCAGCAAGTGCTATCAATAAAGTTCAGAATACAATTTCTTTTCAGTAAAATTTAATGAGACAAATTTGTTGCTTTAACACTGTATAAAACTATTGTTATACTGGAAGATAATGAAACCTATGAATCATAATTCTGAACATTGTACTTCTTGTTGTTAAGTGCCTTCAAGTCATAAATGACCCTACGAACGAAAGACCTGAACACATGTATAAATTTAATCATTTCTCCAAGTTTACAGTTTCTGGAGGCAAGCTATATTGGAAGTGGATGCCACTCCTAAAAATTTTGCAAATGTAGCAAGAATTCATTATTTGTCAAATTAATTGATGGGACATCTATTTAGCAATTCTTTATTTTTTAAATGAAAGAATCCTTCATGTTTCATATTTCACCTGAAATATACACTGAATGCTCCAGTAACTCATCTATGTATCATAGACTGAAGGACATATATGTAAGACTGCCATTATCAGTGAGAGCAGAAATTACCATGTGCTAAATACTTAACAGAAAGAAAAAAAAATCCCACATATTACCTCTTTCTGCGGATTTCAGAAGTTCTTGATAGTACTGCTTACAGACATTAACCTCCTTTTCCAGTTGTGTTATATCGGAGCCTGAAAATACTTGGGATTCCTGGCTATCTTCCAGGAAATCTTCAAAGCGAGACTGTAGATTACTGAGAACTTGCTGGTGTTCACCAGGTAGCATTGTCTTTATCTAAAGAGCCAAGATCCAGGTCATTAAGTAATTATAGACCTAAGGCTTAAATTCACTAAAGTAGATTTCACTTTGGTCACATGACATATGTGAAATTAAGTTCTTTCCTATTAGTAATTTTAGCTTTAAATGACAAGGAAAGCCAAGTCTGTAAAATCTAATAAGTGAAATCAACCATAAGTAATGCTCAGTGTAAAATATTATGTCTTGAAGCATAATGTGAATGAATGTGAAAAATATTTAAAGATATAGAAAAATATGTCTTCTTTCCTTATGAGAATGTAAGTAAGCACTGAATAATATTCATGATATATAGATTTGCCTAATTCTCACAAAGCACCATATATATATATATATATAGCCGGAATAGAACAATTATTTACTGAATGAATGAATATAAGCAAAGATCTCCTGGGCTTCATCATTTTCCACAGCAGGCAGAACTCTACCCCACATGACAAGGCACCCCACTGGGTTGATATATCACCACATACTTACTGAAGCCACATTGCTAGCTCGAATTCTATCGATTTCATTGACAAGATAATGCCAGGATACTACACTCTTCATGTTTATGTGAGATTCATGCCAGAGAGTCAGGACGTTTTGATACTGTTGCTCAATTCTGAAATATGTGAAAGAAAACACAGATGTTTGGATACTGTTGCTCAATTCTAAAATATGTGAAAGGAAACATGGACTATTTTCAGTAACTCTGCAAACATATTACAAGATTTCACACTTGCTAAAAGCTTTGGTTGATCTGTGGGTCTGTGACAAAAAATGTGTTGTTCCTTTAATCCCAAGTTGCCATCAAGTCAACTCTGACTCCTAAGGACCCCAATGCGTGTAAGAAAAGAACTGTGTTCCACAGGGTTTCCAACAACTGTCGTTTTTCCAAAGCAGGTCACCAAACCTTTCTGCCATTGTACATCTGAGCCCCTCCGGTAGTTAAGCCAACCTTTTAAAGAGGCCACCCAAAATGAGTTCTATGCTTTCAGCTTCAAAAACATACCTGTTTGCAAAGTCAACTGCTTCCTTGTTTGGTGGAGGAACTGTGAAACACACAGACGGCACCATTGCCTCATTCCCTGTAGGGCTAATCACCTTCCATTTAGCGCGATGAGAGTTATTTGCCAGGACACATTCATCATCTTTGAAAATAGTTATCTGGTATCAAACAAACAAACAAACAAAACCCAGAAAAAACAAATTAGGTCACTGTTCACAAATCTTTCTCCATACCCAAAAGTGGGATGTTTCTGTTTGTGAATTTAATTTTTTGAGTAGGAAAAACTTTTTATCACTAATAAAAGTAATACGATCCTATAAAAAATTATACATATATATACACACACACATAAAAGGGCTCTCTTTTGGCTTAGTGGGAAAGAGTTCCACTGTCAAACCCAAAGGTATACAGTTTGAATTCACCAATTCACTTGTAGGAGAGTGATAGAAGTCTCATCCCATGTGATTTACAGCTTCTGAAAACCACTGAGGATCTGCTATGAGGTGGTTCCAACATGACAGTAAATAAAAAGAACACATCACACACACACACACACACACACACACACACGAGAGCTCAAGTGACTGACTGGCAAGGAGCTGCAAAGCCAACCGACAGACAGGTGATCATCAGCTGCTTCACAGGATCAAGATATGCAATCTCCTTCCAATGCAATTTACTGCCTCTGAAACCCTCTGTAGGGCCAGCTATGAATCAGTTCTGACTCAACAGCATATAACGGTAACTATATAAGCACATATCTTATACACATATCTAAATACACACATACATTCACAAATGTCTACATGAATGATGACAAAAATGAGCTCGTTTCTAGGAGTTGCAGGTACCTCAATTTGTCTGTAATCGCAGATCGCTTTTATTGAAATAGATGTTTTGAGTAGACAGTCGGGATTCCTTGGCTTCAGTTGAACTATGGTTTTGGCTCTCCCCATGAGGCTTGCAACTGTGCTTTTGTACTGCAGAAGTTCTTCTTTCTCCTCCTGAGCGATAATAAAAAGGGATTTTTAAGACACGTAAGATTTATACATTCTATTCCCTCAAGACTTCATACAAATGAAACTTTGTCAGAGAAGCCTTCCCAGGGTGGCCTGGTCATCCATATCTGGCACAGAAGCACCAGGAGGATAGGGATTCATGTCTGTTTTGTTTGGTATTGCCAAACAAAAAAGTGCCTTGCATATAGAAAGAGTCTACAAATGTTTGTAGAATGAATGAACACACACACACACACACACACACACACCACTTAAAAAGAATAAGTCAGATGAAAGCATTTTGCTGAATTTGTTACCAGAAACTGAGTCTTTAAATGCTTAAATGAACAAAGTAGAAAACTATCAAAAGGACTAATGAAGGAAGGTCTGCTTATGTGAAAACAGTAAAACCTCTAATCTGATGACCAGTGTGCGGGAAGCACACAGGTTTCCGTCCTCGTACCATTGATTCCTGAACGAGGTCTTCGAGTTTGTGGATGCCGCTCGATCGATCACAGCTATACTTCCGCTGAATGGCATCTTTCAGATTCCTTAAGTAATCGGTAGCTTCTTTGGCATCACTGAAAAACTACACAAAGACAAAAACCCAGCTGTGAGGGTATTTTCAGTGGCATTCAAGCAGAGAGATGTCATTTTCAAGTGTTATGGTGTGTGTGTGAAGCCAGAAAAAACAACACACAAGATAACATGCTAATCACACCCTGCCTTGGATCAAATGATGAGTCTTGAACTTTGAATTAGGAATTAATATTAAGTATCCGAAGTTTACATCTATACTGCACTTTGGTTGCAGACCTCTTTTACTTCAGGATACAACTAATTTTTAAATCAGATGGACTTCAAAGAATACTTCTGAAGAACATGAAGAGTTTATCTAGTGTTATGTCAGTAATGAAAACATTTCCTTAATAGCACATTTACTTGTGAAGGTGTTCTGAGAGTTTCAAGGAGTTATTAAAGGACTTCTCCTTTAACAGTATGCTACAGTGTATCCTATGGGGCATGAACTAACTGCTACATCCTACAAAAAAAAATATCTCCATAAATCTCAGAAATATCCACATCACATTAATGTCGATGTAGCTAAAATCATGACAGTCTTTTCTGCACTACAGCCAGCCCACTTTCCAAAGTCACCTTTGGAACTGCAACTGCAGTTTTATTTGTATACCTCGAAATAGGCTGTGTTCTCCTTGATGTGCTGCTCCACACACTGGCACAGCTGTAAGATCCAGCTCCACTGTGTCTGCATCGCTGCTTTGTAGGCCTGAACAGTAACACAGAGTCATCACTAACTTGCTGGAGAGAAACAGGGTATGCACAGAGCCATGGGGTTGATGCTTTTAAAGCGCAGAAAGTGAAACTGATTTTAACAGAGCAAGACTTGAAAGTCAGAAAAGAAATTCAACCCCAAAGATTCTCACTTGCACAAATAGACTATAGTTTTAGTATGACATTTTTTTAAGTTGTTCAACTCACTTCTTTCAAACTGCCATTTTTTTTCAATTTCTTCTTAAAATATATGACTGTAAAATACATTAACTCTGGTTAGTTTTCCTGATCAAAAAGAATTAAAACTGGAAATGGATGCAAGCTATTCCTTTCATTTAGGAAACCAATTCTTCAATCCATCCCATCCTAAGCCTTACAGCAACTTTGTAGAATCCTCAAGTATGCTCTCTTCCATAGAGTTTTCCCTTTATCTTCCTACTCTTTGATGTTTGAATATTAATTGATCATAAGTTTGAGTTTTGAGTTGAAAAGATCCTCAAATACACCTCCTAACATAGATAGATATACATAACTTTCTAGTTTCTCTCTTCATTTTTTGCTTCTAAAGCCAGACACAGAGAACTCCCAAGGAGGAAAAAACACATTAGGATGTTTTGGGTTTTTTTTTTTTTTGTCATAAAAGAATTCCAGGGGCCTATAGTGTTGAGTCTAAAAATTACAGAAATATTCAAAACTTTGTAGAGTTTTTTGGGTTTTTTAAACATTTAACTTGAACTTCACGGGCTTCCAGCAGAGGGTGCTCCAGATGTTTCAATGTTGCCTTCAGTTAACATCTGGGATTTGAAAAAGTCATTCCCCTTGTGTTTCGCTCAGGCAGGGTTTTGGGAAACAATGCACAAAACAGCACTCGAAATTTGGAAACATACAATGATTACACTGCCATTTCTGTCAAACTAAGCTACTTTAAGTAAACTAGTAATAAAAGACCTTGTATGCATTGTTAGATAATTAGTTTCATTTCATTATAAAATAGGAAACAGTGTTGCTAATTAACCAACTATTTTCTATTTAAACACACAAGATATTGGAAGGTGCCATAAATATGAATATTGTTTCATTTTATCCCTCAAGAATATGATTATTATTTAATTTTATCACTCAAGAATATGAATATTGTTTAATTTTATCCCTCAAGAAATTTTCAATTACAATCATTAACATTATATGAAAGAAATCAGATTCTCATTCAAATTTTGTCATCAAAGTTCTTAACCTGTAATATTTCCTCAATCCTTCTATCTTTCTACTGTAAGAAATATTCTATTTTTAGTCCACTCATTTATGTACACCATACTTCCCTTAATCTTAAAATCTGCATGTAGCATCTTGTAAGAACATAAAATTTTATGTTTATACAAACAAAATAATCTTAGAATTCTTCCTCATGTGGCCCAGAATTTTATTAATCTTTGGAGTCATAACAATTCCCATAAAAACAGACTATCAGATTTCTTTCCTTAACTCTTAAGTGATAAAAGCAATTACTTTCTAAAGCAGAGCTCAAGTTTCTCTTTGGCAAGATAGCATACCTGTCCATATCGCTTATGTAAATTCCTGTGCTCTTCCACATTTAGAAAGTCCCCAAACATTTAGAAAGTCCCCAACTCTACAACTATATTACACATACACACAAGCCTAAAAACTAAACACAGCACCATCAGAAGGGAGGCCTAAGAAGTTCTTTGTCAATGTCTCCACATCAGTATTTGATAGGAGTTACAAAATAGAGGTTCCTGGAGAGTGGAAATTATCTATGCTCCTTTATTAATCTAAGTCTGGTGGTTTGAAATCCCCAGTGGAACCATGTAAAAAAGGCCTGGCAATCCAATGGTAATAGGGACTCTGATGGTGTAGTCCATAGGAGTTGTGCTGTTAACCAAAAGGTGATGCCTCTCTGACAGTTCAAATCCACCACTGTTTTCTCAGGAGAAAGATATGCGGTCTCCTCTCATGCAGTTTACAGCCTCTGAAGACCTGTTGGAGGGTCACGTATGCCTGAGCTCTGACGCAATGTGGATGGGTTTGAGTTTTCTGAGCCTGCTTTCATAATGACTGCATCCAATAAAACTCTATTAAGGAGTATACTCTGTCAACACATAAGGTTTCCTGTAGTCAAAATTTGTTTACCCATCAACAAATGAACGGATAGAGCAGCTCTGGTATATTCACACAATGGAATACTATGCAGCATTGAAAAACAAGGAACTCACGAAATATTATGCAAAATGGATGACCCTGGAGGACATTATGCTGAGTGAAATATCTCAGTCACAAAATGACAAACATTGCATAGAGCCACTGTTGTAAAACGGAACTGACATTAGGTTTTAGGAAAGACAGAGAAGGAGGGGAGGAATGATGTACATTGCATTGAAACAGCTGAGCGAGAGAACTGTTTAAAAGGGATATATGAATAGGTATTATTGTTGTGACAAGAGTCCAGAGTGAAGGCTACACAGTGGAGTGGACTTGGGGATAGGGATTTCATAACAGTGGAAGAGTTTTACTTTTCAAGGAGAAGAGAGAATGGAGGGTTGGGGGTGGACAGGAAGGAAAGTGCAACAACGAATGACTGGAAACCCTGAGTCTCTGTAAACTTTCACTAAAATTAATAAAAACTAAAAAAACTGTAAAAAAAATTTAACAGAAATGAGTTTGAGTTTTTGGTTTTTTGAAGATCCTTGAAAATATGCACCGTACTCTATGAAGCCAAGATAAAATGCTGACCTAACATATTTACAAAAATATTTTGATGTTGCTGTTGCTGAGTACCACAGAGTTTGAAGTAACCCATAGCTGACCCTGCAGTGGGTTTTCAGAGGCAGTTAACTGCATGGGAGTTGACTGCCCATTCTTTTCCCATGGAGCAGCTGGTAGCCTTGAACCATGTGTGCCTTTGGGATTGCAGCACAGCTTCTTGCCACCAGGCCACCAGAGCTCCCTAAAATATATTACAGACAAAATTATTTCATAAAATACTTGTTGAGTGCATAGTACGGATCAAATACTGTATTATGCAGTAAGTATGCATTACTGCTTCTCATCGTCACCACAATATTATTCTTTAGAAGCAAATTTTCTCACTTTAAGTGGAAAAAAAAATGAGGCTTAGGGAAATTATATCATTTTTCAAATGGCATACACCTAATAAGAAGTAAAATAACAAAGTTGTAAAAGCAAGATCCTTTGTCTTTAAAATACCGTACCTGCTCCTCATCACAGACTGGAAGGTAACTTTAGTTAGTCCATGTGATGGGTGACATACTATTACTCATTGCTGAAGTCAAAGCCAACTCCTAGCTGACCTCCCTCTCCCTCAGCGGGTTCTCAGAGGCTAAACTGTACAGAAGACTATCTGTCTTTTGAGCACATAGCCACTGGGGGGTTTGAACCACTAGAGAAATGCCAATTGAGGGTTAGTAGAGCATCTTCCGAAGGACTATGCTACAGAGCTCTCTGGAGCGACACACTGTTGTTGTGGATCACTAAGTCGGAAATGATTAACAGCTGACCTTCCAGTGAGTTTTCAAAGGCAGTAAGTCACACAGGAGGAGGGAGCATATAAAGGATATTTTTCCCCCAAGGAGCAGCTGGTGTACTATAACCATGAGCTTTCAGCTTGGTAACATAGCTCCTTTCCACCAGGCCACCACAGCTCCCTAGAGTAACATATTAGGGAGTCTTCAACCTGAAGTCAAGACTCAGCATGATTTTTTAAAAAACATTTTTTTTAAATCATTCTCTTGTAATAATACATCCATAATTTATATTTTCTATTTATCAGCAATAAGAGACTATAAAGAATAATTTCTTAAAAACACTATCCCGGGGGAGCTCTGGTGGCCTAGTGGCAAGAAGCTGCACTGCAATCCCAGAGGCACACAGTTCAAATCTACCAGATGCTCTGCTGGAGAAGGGGGGGCAATCTCCTCCTGTACCAGTCAGATCCGATTTGACAGTGTGCGCGTGCGCGCGCGCGCACACACACACACACACAAAATAATAAAATTTACAAAAACACACCAAAAAAAACCAAAAAATAACCAAAACCAAAAGCCTTCATCCCAGTTTCTAACATTCCTGACATACCTCAATAGTTAGCCGGGCTGGGTGGTTTTCCAGAAGTAACTGCTCTGCTATGTCCTGAACTGATTTAATATTTTCTTCCTTTTGTTCAAGTTCTCGCATTAACTCCTAATTTAAGAAAGAAAAAAAAATTCAAAAGCACATGAGATAAACATCCAAACCTGAAATACAACTTTGGTATTCAAATTACAAGGGTTGTACTCACAGCATGGTACTCTTTTTTCCGAGATATGTTTGTGTTTCTTTCACTCCAGTCATAAGCAACTTCTTCCTCTTCTTTTTCATTCAACCAAATAAGTTCGTTAGTTGCCCGAGTTACAAAATTATGGAGTGTGTCAAGGTGTCGTTCTTGGTTTCTGGATGTATTCTTTAAGAAGAAAATCATTAAAACAATCACCTCTTTGCCAAGGATTAAAAAAAAAAAGGAAAATAAAGGTTAAAAAAACTTACCAAGAGTTTTGCATATTGACTTTCTAATCTGTGCAACTTCTCTGCATAGGTTAGTTTAAGAGGGGCTGTCATTTGAATCTATAGAAAATACAGGACACCAAAATAAAAAGACACCATGATTATCAATCTTACCAGAATTCTGACTCACACTTATACTGAATTACAGTATCTTTACAGAGCAAAACAATTTTAATGGAAGACAAACTATACACAGATTTTAAATTCACATACCTCACTGAGTTTAGCTTCTTTAAGGCTAGATTCAAACTCTTCAATAGCTCGATGAACATTTTTATGGTTTTCTAAATGGCTTTCAACACTTGGCAAGTCTGACCCCCATTCAGTACGGTCCAACTGCACCTTTAAACAGCAAAATGGTAAGCTCAAAAAGAAACTGACAGCAATGAAGGCTGAGACTACTAGTTAAAGTAAACATCTGTTACCTGCATCTCATCCACCCAGTTCAAAAGGTCCTGAACAAATTTCATGTTTATTTCTTCTTCTGTTAAATTCTGATCCAGCAAAGACGACTTGACGAGGGGTTTTCGGATCTGCATTAACTTGAGCGTTTGCAATGAATTTGTCTCCACTCCTGAGTTGAAATTTGGACCTAATCCTGATGGGAATCCAGGTGTGTAAGCCGGAGTGATGGATGGAGTCAGGCGGGACGTCAGGCCTGAGGACAGGCCTGAGGTCACGCTAGAAGAGGTCAAGGAAGGTGTTAAACTCTGGGTCAACCCTGAGCTCAGACTGGGGTTTAAGGTCTGTGCAAATCCTGAGTTTAAACTTTGAGTGATTCCTGATATCATGAGCTTGGTCTGCTCTGTCGTCAGCAGGCGTCCTTTACTGTACACTGTGGAGCATTCATTCCTTAAGGCCATAATTTCATCACGGAGTTTTGCCACCCTGACAATAAAATTAAAAGGAATATGGTATAATAAAAAGGGGTGCATTTCTTACACCTCTCTTTCTCAAGTGTCATGTGAATATTTTAATTATATAACTATATTGATTATTAATAGCATTATGCATTTGTATGTATCATAAAACTTTATTTTTTTCTATTACCTATCTATGAAGAACACCAGCTTTAAACAAAAGTACACCAGAATTAACGTGATCAACATTTTCAACTGACAAGCATTTAAAACTGTCACATTTCTGTTTCTATGACTATTGTTATTAGTTGCCATGAACTTGATTCTGGCTCATACTGACCCGCCTGTGCGCAGAGAAGAACTGGTCTAAAGGGTTTTCAAGGCTGTCACCTTTCAGAAGAGCACCAGGCTTGCCTTTAAGGTGAGCTCAAACTGTGCCCTCAGCTGGACTCAACCCCCTGTACCACCCAGGGACTGCTCAGTCCATCCTCAGTGCCCAGAAAATGCTTACACTAAAGCAGGCTTCTGAATAAGTAGCACTCTTACCTCTGTACTAACTGATCTGCCTGGTAGTATTTTCCATCAATAAGAACCTGTACATCAATTACATGTTGACGTAAAAGGTTCTCACATTCAAGAATATACGCGGCGATTTCGGCTTCATTCTGGAACTGCAGCCCTGATTCTAATCTTTTAGAATCCTGCGTTAAAAAAAAAAAAATTATCTCCGTGAAACAAAACTAAAAAGCCTCAAAATACAGGAACAAGAGCCCAGGTGGGGTTTCCTTATTTTTCTTTTGTTCATTGTATCACAAGAGAGCAAATATCCATCTGAAAGGAGTATATGATTAGGCATTATATGTATGACAACAATTCAGAACAAAAAGGCAAAGTGAACTGGGGGAGGGAGAAGGGAGAGGGAAGCAGGAAAATCTGCAAACAATTAATGAATTAAAAAAAATAAAACTATTTAAAAAACTAAAATGATCAGCTAAGCAGGCAAAAAGTGGGGGAAAGTAGAAAAGGTATCAGGGTGGAGAAGGAGTGAGGATTCATTAACTATTTTTATGCATAAACAGCTACTACAACTAAAGATGGCTCATTCAGAAACAACAAAAAGATAGCAAATACCAATCACAATCTTTAACAAATTTAAAGTTCAGTAAAGAAGCTATTCTAAGACCCAATCAAATGCTGAGCAAAAGTTTAGCTCCTTCAAATGCACAGTGATCTGACTCCCCCAATCCCAGCAACTCCTCAAAATGAACTTACGGACTGAAGAGCATTCCGGGCAAGTATCAATTTGTCTTCACAGATAACACTGTCCCTCTGAACTCGGTTGGCAATCTGCTGCAACATTTCCAACCTAAAAGAAGAGATAAAATAAGATGAAGCATTCCCCTTAGAAGCTGTGGGATTCACTCTTCCTCTGGGACAATGCTCACCAAGGGGGGAAAAAACACAACACCCTCCCACACTATCAACTTGATACCTGTGTCCATCAACAGATTCATTGCCGAAGGTAATGCAGGAGTTGATCAGCGTGGGACCGCAATTCACCGAGAGAAAATTTTCATTTGAGTCTAGGCTGGTCCGAGTGCTAGTAGTGTTACTAAACACAGAATCACTGCTGTGGTAACTGTAACTACTCCTGTGCATTTCTATTCCTGAAGTGATCCCTTTTCTTCAGCAACTGACAAAAGACTAAAACACTAAACTTCTTGCGGTGGAAGGTGGCAGCTGAAGGTGCTGGCTTTAATGGTTTCTTAAATACACTTCAACATGCATATTCAACATGCAGCAAATAATATGCTAATAACTTTTCAAAAGAATCTCGCCTAAAGCCACGGGTTTGCTAGCTGAGCTTTGCCTTTTGTAGCTTGGATTAAAACCTTACAAGTATAGACAAAGCACCTGACTGGGCGTCACTGAAGAACATATGCCAAATATTTTCACTAAGAGTCATCCAATTGTAACCACCTGAAAACAACTCAGATGCCACACAGAGGCTGAGGTACTTCAGAAAAGAGCTTTCTGTTAGTATCAATCATCAGCTAAAAGAACCTAAATATTTAATCACAGACTAGCCTTTGCTAACATAAGCCTAAACAGTAGTAGTTATCAAGTGCTTGTAGCCAATGAGGAACAAAGTACATTTGTTACTTGTTTATTAAGTTAAATTAAGTGGAAAAGTACCCATTTGCCTTTCTTTATAATATCTGCCCTCAGTACTCTTATATCCAACCCTACTGGAGCTACTTATATATATTTTAGGAAAACTGTTAAGTATAAATTGTTGCAATGCTTGTGAATTAAATTTGTCTATGTTTTTCCCTTCTGCATGGTAATATTTTCCACCAATAAGAATGCTGGCATTAAAGCTTCTTACATTCAAGTCCATTATATCCAGCAACTTCTGTCACATTCTCTCACCATAGCCCTGATTCAACTTTTTGGGAATTCTGTAGTTTGAAAGACCTGCACACTGACTCTGTGGGAGAAGAGAAGATTAACACACAGCATAGAAATACTTGCCTTTTTTCAGACTTCCATGCCATGTAGGTAATATTTGCAAATACATTGTTGATGCCAAAAAACTTGTCACATCAAGAAAAAGGAGGGTGTTTACTCAAACCAAACCTCAAATATTTCTCTATATCTACTTGTATTTCCTTACTCTTAAGGATGGATATTTTCTCTTATTTTTTAGAAGGCAAGAAAGGGCAAATCTGAAAGTGCACGTGAAAGAAAACTAGTTGAAAACCTCTAATTAGTAATATTAGTACCTAACATCTATCAATTATTATATGCCAGGAAATGTTCAAAACAATATACTCTCTAGTATTCATGACTGCCAAGAGTGGTAGGGACTATTACTTTTTTTAAAAAAAAAATATTATTTATTGTGCGCGTACCATCAAATCGGATCTGATTGGTACAAGAGGAGATTGCCCCTCCTTCTCCAGCAGAGCATCTGATGGATTCAAACCGTGTACCTCTGGGATTGCAGTTCAGCTTCTTGCCACTAGGCAAAGGGAACTATTAGATTTTGTGTACACATGAAGAAACTGAGCTTAGATTGAAAAACGTGCCCAAGATTTAAAAATCTGGACTAAAGATTTTTGTCTAAAATTACAGAGCTAGCAAACGGAGGAGCTAATCATCTTCATGTTGGATTAACTGGCACCTAGTGACTGAACTCTTAACCACTGCATTTGTTTTTACTAACATATAATAAATCTAGCTACTAGCTAAGTGACAAGAAATCTACTCTATAGTCATTCTCTGGAATACTTTTCCATTACATCAGGTAATTAGTTTATTATCCAATTTTAATTATCCAGAGTCACCTCTTCCATAGATACTCCATCCTGAGTATTTAAATCATGTTTTACTTCTCATGACCCAGCAAAATCATCACCAGTGGCTGCTGACTTGATTCAGACCCATGAAGGCCCCAGTGGTGTCAGAGTACACTGTGCTCCACCACATTCTCCAGTGGCTGATTTTGCCACATCTTTCTTCCAAGCCGCCTCTGGGTAGCCTCAACCCTCCCCTTTTAGTTGGCAGCAGAGCATATTCACCATCTGCAGTCGCATTCACAACCTTGGGACTTCAATTACTCAATTACATAGATGCAAAACTGTGCTTTAACAAAAGTGTAATGAAATGATTGAATCAGTAAAGGACTTGGAAACTGGACTTGCTTTCTTACACTTTCAATACATTAAGTCATATTCCAACAGCCTTTAATGTGTGGGAACACAAAGAACATAATCCACATAACAATCTTCACTGAGTATATTCTAGTATGCACTGTTAACACAACAAACCACCAAAACAAGGGTTTAAAATTTATATACTGACTAATCAAAGGATAACACAAATATATATAAAATTACCTGAGATAAGGGCTATGAAGGAACAATGCAAATAAACAGGAACATCTGTAATAGACTAATCTGGGAATTTCATGGATAGTGTCTAGAGGAAGTAAAACTGTAACTAAGATCTGAGGAAAGAACAGACTTCCCTGCAAAAGGCCATACAAAGTTCCTATGTGTCAGGAAGACTAAAACTTCGGCACAGAGTCCCTGAGGGACAGTGCGGCTGCACAGCAGTGTGGTGTGGGGGACAATGGAGTGTTTGAGACAATGTGATGTGTGTGACAGTGTGGTGAGTAGGCTGGTGTATGTTTGCAGAGTGGTACGTGAGAGAATGTGCAGAAACAATATATATTTTAAGGCCAAATGTGTTAAGTATAAATTGCTGCTTGTGGATTTAATTTGTTTGTGCTTGTTTTTCCTTTCTGTCTGGTAATATTTTCCACCAGTAAGAATGATGACAGAAAAGCTTCTTATATTCAAGTACGTTACATCCAGGTATAGGGAACTGTGGTGGTCCAGTGGTAAGAAGCTGTGCTGCAGTCCCGAAGGCAAACGGGCCAAACCCACCAGCTGCTCCCAGGGAGGAGGAGAGGCAATCTCCTGCCATGCGATTAACTGCCCCTGGAAACCTGCTGGAGGGTTAGCTGTGGGTTGTTTCCAACTTGATAACACCTAACAACAACAACAACATGTGAGATGATGTGATATGTGTGGTCTGTGAGATAGCGTAGTCTGTGTGTGAGTGTGATGTGTGACAGGATAATGTGTGAGAGAGTGTGGTGTGTGGGGTAACTGGGTGTGTGACGGCATGATGTGTGAGACAGTCTGGTGTGTGACACAGCATGGTATGTGAAGCACTGTGGTGTGCAAAATGTGGTGTGTGTGACAGTGTGGTTTGTGAGACCAGGATGAAGAGGGTGCCTGGATACACAGGCAGCTCACTGAAAGGTCCAGGCGAAGTCTCTCTGAGGTGCACAGTGAACAGGGAACACAGATCACAATTTCCACACATCCCAAGTCAGACGTAAAACAAGGATTAAACAGAGACAAATTCATCTGTTAAGTATTTCCTAAGAGTCAACTGGATCACAGCAAGGTCTTACACCAACATGCAGAGATCTTTTATCCACACAATTTTTATCAACGTGAAGGTACTTCACAAAAACACAGTAAGTAAATTTCCTTTATAAAGTTCCCAAATCAAACAAACTAGATAATAATTTAATTGTTAACATTGAAGCAATTATTTTTTCATCCAAAAAATATTTTCTAAAGTATAAGCAAAGTTTTCCTGGCTGATTATGAGAAAGATACTGTGAAAGAAACAGAATGATAAACAGCCAGTGGTAGCTTCACAAGAGGAATGCATCTGGAGAAGTACAGCAGGCAGGGAACTCACACTCATTACTGAGGGATTTCTAGACAACACTTCTCTCCCCTCTCCAGCCTTGGCTTTTCACTGCCCACGGAGGAAAGGCATGGCAAAAGACATTTTTAAAATGTAACAAGAATCAATTTAAGTTAATTCTTGACTTAAGAGTTTACAGATGCGGGCCTTGGTGACTTACAGCTGGTTTTCAAACTTCTGAAGGACAATTTTAAAACTATGAACACTCTGTAAAATCAGACTTAATATGCCAAGCCAGCATCATATTAACTCGCTGATTTACTGCTCAAACCTCTTGGAAGAGTTTATAGAAAAGGAAACGGAAAATTGGAAAGACGGATTAATCTAAATTCACACAGCCAGTAAATGGAAAAGGTAAATTCTGAGACAGTCTGGCTCCAGAAGGTGTTTTCTGCAGACACAAAGAGACATTCCCCTTGCTTCCTCCCCTCCCCACCTACCTTTCTACTTCTGGGCGAAGTGCTTTCTCCCTCTCAAGCATGGCAATAATGAGCTTCCCCCACTCTTTCTCGATGTCATTTGGATGATAACCCTGAAGGAGCTTGATGCGTCCAAATTCTATCCAAATCTTGCAAAGGCAAAACATTTCATTTGAAGTCAGGATGTAAAATACAATGAAGACTGTATGCTTAATACAATACATAAGAAAACAATGAACATTCTTGGCTTACCTCTAGAAGTTTATAAAGGCGTTTAATTTTTGATTTTTCCATCTCCTTTGGCGGGATCTCTGTTTCTTTAAATTGTAAATACTGATTATAAAGTGCCTGGAATTAAAAGAAAAAAATAATAAAGGGTCAAACTGCAATCTTTTGTTTTCATTATCTCAAATGAGTCTGTTGTCAGGGATCTCTCTCTAGAGTGCTAAAGAGCAATGATGTCAGTGTGAAGACTAAGGGGTGCCTGATCCAGGCCCTGATCTTCTTTGTCAATTACTTTCTATGCATCTGAGAGTTGCACAACAACTAAGGATGACAGAAGAAGAAATGATGCCTTTGAATTGTGGTGCTGGAGAATAGTATTGAACATATTCTAGACTGCCAAGAGAACAAGCAGGTCTCTCCTGGAGATAGTGAAAAGCCAAGTTGCTCCTTGGAGGCCAAGGATTTTGAAGCTCTGTCTCACATACTTAGGCATGTTGCCAGGAAGAACCAGTTCTTGAAAAAGGACATCACGCTTGGGAGGGTAGAGTCAGCACAGGCTTGGAAGACCCCAGATGAAATTAATTGACACACTGACTGTGGTAATGGAGGTAGGTGTGTCAGAGACAGTAAGATTGGCTCACGTTAGGGCAGGTTTCATGGCTACTGTTCTCAGGGTCTCTAAGAATCATAGTCAGCTCCATGGAAAATAACAACAACAACAAATGCCCTTGATTCAGATGCTATGTCCTTGTGCCACATGTCTTCAGTGGAATTCCTCTTGTCAATTTGACATTGAGGAGCATATTGATTCCTAGCTAAAGGATGACCTAGGTTATTATGTAAGATTTGAAGTGGGTATTAATTATTGATAATATAGTTTTTCTACAGCTGGACAATAATAAGCCATGACAGTGATTACCACGGCTCTGCTAAAAAAAATTTCTCAACATTCCATAAGAAAATGTATCTTTTAAAAGACACACTTTAGTGAAATGTTTTTAAGGTTTTTAAAAAAAATAATCTGATGTACTTTCCCATAAGGGGAGGGTGGTATCTTTGAACACAGAATTCTTAACAGATAAGCAAGGTTAAGATTTGGTTTCAATGTTCTCATGGACAAGCTAAACAGATTTTTAGACAAACAAGGATAGATGTTAATGAATGCTCTTGCTATTATAGATGTTCACTGTTGTTGTTGTGTGTCATGAGCTACCTGTGACTCAGAGGGACTCTATGTATAATTTTTCTGAACTTTGCCCTATTCTGAGCCAGTCTCACTGTCTCCAAGACACTTACTCCCATTATTCCAGTTAATTTGTGAATCCATCTCATCCAGGGTCTTCCTCTCCTGGGCTGTCCCGTCACCCCTGTCAAGCATGTTGTCCCTCCTAATCCTTGGCTCCAAGGAGCAGCCTGGTTTCATCCTCTCAGGATAAACCTGATTTTTTTTCCCTGGCATTCACTCCTCACCACTACAACAGCTCAAAGACATCAGTGTTATCAATCTTTAAAAAATTGTTTTCTAAAGGGAGCTCTGGTGGCCTAGTGGCAAGAAGCTGCACTGCAATCCCAGAGGCACACAGTTCAAATTCACCAGATGCTCTGCTGGAGAAGGAGGGGCAATCTCCTCCTGTATCAGTCAGATCTGAACTGACGATACACACACAAAATAAAATAAAATTTAAAATAAAAATAAAATAATCTTTTAAAAATTGTTTTCTAGCTCATAATTATTAATATGAGAAGCTCTTAAATATAATTTCTTTATTGTGCCTTGCACAAAGTATCTTAATAATTCTATATTTAATAACTCTGTGGATAGAACAGGGTTTAGAGCTATTGTGCAGAGGGTCGCTATGAGTCACAGGCAACTAGAAGCCATATAGCAACAACAACAGAACCATTCAATACTATTTCATGTTGATATAAAACCCCACTCCCATCGATTTGGCTCTGACACATTAGCTCTTCAGGATAGGGTAGAGCTATCTACTGGAGTTTTCAAGGCTCTAAGACAAAGAGAGCAGATGATCTCTATTTTATCCCCGAAAGAGTAGATTAAAGGTGGGTTGAAACTGATGATCTTAACCATCTAACACAAAATAATACATTATGAAGGACTTCATTTAATGTTTTGAAATTATCAGACACTTCTCCATGATGACATAACCTGGACACTAGCAGATAAACTGAGTGGCTTCTTAAATTCCTGGCATAACTATAAGAAACTCACTGTTTCTGGACAATAGGAATTCACTTGAAAGTAAGTATAAGCGAACTGGAAATCTAAACAGTGCTGTAATTTAAAACAGGACACTTCTGGACTCCAGGTGGCCAGGAAAAGCACCAAAGACTATTAAATGCTGAACACGGACTAAAACTTTTTTGGTAACAGAAGGTAAAAGATGTTTCTGCTCTGAAAAGGTTTACATCCACTAGGAAGACATTACTCAAGCAATTTTAGAACACTGTAAACAGCATCTTAGCTACAGACGCCAAGTGACTTCACGCCAAGGACAACCTCCCTGTGGCAATGTGGATGAGAGCTGTTCTGCAGATACGCCACATGGATGCATGAACAAAATGAACAACCCTAACAGGGCCCACCCCGAGTTATTACACAATTGCACAAAGTGCAATTCCAGTTTGATCATGAAAACAAAGTCTACAACTGGCATAATTAGATTCCACAGTAACTACTCACGTTACCTTTTTTTTTTAAAGTCACATACTCTATAATCTAAATTTTTTAAAATGATAATTTCTTTTCCATTGTGCATTCCCATTTATATTTTTGTAACACCTTTGCCTCAAAGAGTTTGAGCTAAGTATTAGCAAATGCTTTGCCAAGTTATGAATTCATTTCTAGTAGAAGGTAAGTAGGTATTCTCAAATTTGTGGTTAAATAGAATGTGCATCTATTGCTATGTCTCTTGGACAGTTATTAAAATTAGGCTTTGGTGACAGGCACACTCTCAACCACTGTTATATCATGTGGATTTCCCAGAGTCCCTCCTCCACTATAAACTGATGGAATCCTGGGGGTTTTCCAGACAGGATTAAAGTTTGGCAATGTTAGTTCCAAGGACTCTCTCACTTTCTAAGCTCTCTTAGCTTTGGAACTAAGGGTTGTAAATTTCTTCAAATTGTTGGAGCTGTCATGTTTTAAGCATTCTTAATATTCATTTCTTTTGCTTTATGTAATAGGGAGATAATGAAACATTTTCTCACTTTCTAGTGACTCACCTATTTTTTTTAACTATAAAGAATTCTAGATTCTTTAAAAGTTGAATGATCAAATGAGCCCTGTTTACCTTTCTATATTGCCACTGACCTTTAGTTCCACAGGATTATTGGGAAATGTTCTGTCTGACATTGTGGCCACATGGTGTCTAATCCACTGGATGAGGTAGTTCACCATATTCTGGTATTCAATCCATTTGACTTCAACATCCTAGAACAAAATAACGACAAGATAGGTGCAAGTCTGTAGATATTGATCTTCATATCTTAAAACAATCTAGTCATATGTCATTCTGTGAATTCCTGTATCTTTAAGCCCAACAGAGAGAGCCTGTTAAAACATTTTCTTCCTTTCTACATAGTTCTAAGAAAGCTTCTAGTGGTAAGAAGCTGCACTGTAACCCTGAAGACCTGGGGTTCAAATATGCCAGCTGCTTTGAGGGAAAAGAAAAGACAATCTCCTTCCATGCGGATTAACTGCCTCCGAGAACCCACTGGAGGGTAAGCTATGGGTTGGTTGCTACTAGAAGGTGCAAACAAAAACAATGGAGTTCTAATCTTCACACTGCAAACAACTTTTAGGATATGTTATCAACATTTGACCATTAGGACTAGCATTTTAAGTCCTAATTCTGGTCTAAACATAGCGACGGCCTGGAGTGCGGTGTTGAGAAAGCACATGAGGCTGCTTCCAAAAAAGCTGGTTGCCAAGGGGACCAGAAAGGTCAAGTAATAATATTAAGCAATAATTTTATATCTAAATCTACTGGTGATCCTAACCTTAGCATGGTGATCCTAACCTTAGCAGAACTACATAATATATAACAAAGTGAATATGGATAAAAAGATAAAAACAAAAAGCAAGTATAGTAGGGCAATTCAATTATTCATTAAGCAAAGTTCTGGAAACCTGAAAAGACCCTGGCTCCCAGCAATCAACTCATATTGGGACACAGGAGCTAAAAACAGTAGGAACAGAGGATGAAGATATGCAGCCTTTGAGATAACAGGCTGTCTAGATTAGACTAAATCTAACCCATAACATGAAACCACTGAATTTTTTAAGGGAAAGACATCAGCATTAAAAAGTTTAACTTGGCAACAGTGTGCAGGGTTGAACAGAACAGGAAAAGAGTTGAGGGAGAAAGCCATCAAAGCCACACTGATAGTGTGAGAGGGGCAGGGGCAGGGGCAGGTAAGCAAGGAAGACAAGGTTAGCCACAAGAAATATTCTGAAGTGAGTAATATTTGGATGGTGACTGGTGGTTAAATGTAAAGAAAAGGAAGATTAAAGACGATCTCAATTACTCGAGCCCAAGTAAATGGGCAAGGAAGGCGTGGAAGCACTAACATGAGTGAAGGAGGGAAGGAAACAACTTTAGTGAAAGAAGAGCTGTTTACTTGGAAAGAACAAGAAAATTCAGAAAACAGAGGAAAGCCAAATGAAATAACCAGCAGATGACTGTCCATATGAGGTGAGTTTATGTAAGACATCTGGAACAGAAAGACTTGGAGTATTTAATTTTTTATTCAATAAATATACAAGGCAAGCCTTTTTTAGGCAACAAAATAACAACCGGACATACTAAAAAAATCAGAGAGTAAAAGAAAAGGAGGCCAAAATCAGCAAGTCTGAAGAGAAAGGGGAATCCGGAAGCAAAAGAAGGGGGGTATTTAGAGATGAAAAAGAAAATCCAGACAATGGAATCTCATAAATAAACAAAAAAGGAAAAAGAGATAAAAATAAGTAATCTTTGAATACACTAAATGTAGGCACATTCGCACTTAGTATCGTAGGTGAGGTAATGTGTGTGTCTTTGTGTGTGAATAAGCATACATTAAGTATATGCCCTTTTAATTGGTAAAATAAAGCTATATATTACTTCTTGGCAAATAACTTTTAAAATTCTCTGGAGGCCAAAGTATATTTGAGGTTACTGTGTTGCTATTGCTGATTGCTGTCGAGTTGAGCACAACTCATAGCAAGCGACCCTATGAATAAAAGGCCTAAAGCCTTTCTATAACTATGGTCATTTATCAAAGTTCATAGAGTTTCCAGAGGCATATGGTTTAGGAAGTGGATGCCACTCCTGCTAGGTGTCATGTATTCTCAACTTCTAGCCTATTCTAACAGTTTGCATTGTACAGATGACACAATTTAATTTGCAAAAAAAGCAAAAAAAGTCATAAAGCACTTAGTGAAGGCGATTGAAGACTGAAGTCTTCAATATAGATTACATTTCAACATTTAAGAAAAAGTAATAATCTTCACTACTGGATCAAGAGCATTAACATTAAGACTGAAGTTGGTAACGACTTAATCTTCCTTGGATTCACAATCAACATGTACAGTATTAGCAGTTAAGAAATCAAAAGAAATGATGCATTGGGAAAATGTGCTCGTCAAGGACCTTGCCAAAAGTGCAAAAGAGCAGATTAAACACTAAAGTGAGCATGATCCAAGCCATGGTATTTTCAAATGCTTCCTATGCAACAGAGATTCAGACAAGGAATAAGGACTATCGCTGAAACATTGATGCTTCTGAACTGTGTGGTTGGTGAAGAGGACTGAATACACCATGGACTGTCAAAGGGACAAACAAATCTGTTATGTATGAAGTGTGAGGAGGCAAGGGTGGTGAAACTTAGTCTCGCTTACTTGGGCCACATTTTCAGGCGCCAGTCCTTCAACAGAAGTAACACAGTGGCAAAAGGTCAACAAAAGAAAGGAGGACTTTCAATACTACAGACTGACACAATGACTCTCACAGTGGACTTGAGCTAACAGAGATTGTAAGGATGGTGCAAGATTCTGTTGTTCATAGAGCTCATATGAGGTGTAGCCAACTCGACAACACCCAACACCACCAACAGCAACAACAGCAGCCTACCCTATGACAAATGTTATAGTTGAAAGAAAATGTAACAACAACAACAAATTTGAATTTACAACTCTTAAGAGATCACTTTTGATCAAAAAATAGCCCATCCTTCAGTCAGTCTGCCTGTATGTGATTCTGATGTTGGAAGCTATGTCACTGGTATTTCAAGCATCAGCAGGCCCACCGAGGGCAGGTGTCAGCAGAGATTCTGGAATAAGAAGGACTAAGAAGAAGGACTTCTACCCACTTTTGGAATAACAAGACTGCAAAAACCCTGTGAATAGCAGAAAAACATTGCTTGATACAGTGTTGAGAGATGAGAGAAAAAAGATGCGAGAACAATAGTATAAAGCAGAGGAGTATACGTGGTAGGAGTAGGTAACACAGACCAACTATTTAAGAATGGAGTGGGGAGTGGAAATGAGTAGTGAGAAAGAGCATAGGTGGTAAAGGAGACAGCAGGCTGAGAATGGAAAGTCTAACCAGGCCACACCCCAAGATGGAGACCAGAGCACAGTCCAAGGGGAGAAAAACAACTGAATCAATCACTGGCAGGCATTAAAAGAAAGATGAGCAGGGGAAGAAGTTACTTAGGGATAACAAGAGAATAAGACCTTTCAAGGAAACGGACAGCATAAAAGAGAATGGAAATAGATCTAGAAACAACAGAGAGGTGAAGAAACAGAATTTAAAAGGGAGTTAACCAGGACAAGCTCCTGACTCTTTAAAGAAAGCAGGGGGGAAGGGGGGAGTTACCTACAAAAGAGAGGGGAGGAGCCAAGGGTGAGGGAGGAACATTTCCAAATTTGTATCATGTTCAAGATTTCCTATGTGCTTCCAGAAATAAGTATTTGGTAGGATGGTTAATCAACATATGTGACTGAACTGAATGACCCAGTGTCTGAGATCCTACCCAACTGTGGGCAAAACTGTGTATCTGAGATCCTTTGCCACCCACTAACTAGTTCTGGTAATTCGGTCATATCACATCTTCTTCCTCTGGAATTGGGAAATCAGAAAAAGAATACCTGGACAATTATCTAAATGGATCACAGAAGCCACTAAATTTATAAACATTTTAAACACACATGCATATATATAAAAATGACAGCATAAAAGAACTCTTGTTAGATAAAGCACATGAAAAAGCAAAATTTTCCAACAGAAGTGGTTAAAAGCTTTTATTTGTAAAAATTACATGGACTTCTAAATGTTTTAGCTATCACACAGAGCAAGTATTATTTGGAGAGAGAGGTTAGTTTTAATGATGCTATTTAAAAAGTGTACATTATGAGTTTATTGCAAAGAATCTAACAAAGTATATCAAAATATCTGAAACTTAAAAACTGTGCAAAGCACTATCAAAGACTCCATTAATGTGCCCATTACTGTATCAACAGCACTTAGTACAGAAAAATCCATACTCACATTTGCACTGATGCCTTCACCACCCTCAGGGACTTTGGGAAACGCATCATAGAGAGATGATACATAAGTTATTACTGATTTTTCATCAGGTGAGGAGACATCAACATCTAAAAGCAGTAACATATATTTATTATTTAACAATACTGACAGATTACTTCTCAGCAGACTGATGTAGCTTTACATATAATAAAAGGCAGCAAAACTCACCTTCAGGATCCAGAAGTCTTATAACACCAATTTTTTCTGCTACATAAAAAGCATGCTCTAAATTTGCAAGGTTGCTTTGAACAGCAACAGTATTCATGTCTATCAGGTCCGGCCTAGGAAAAAATTCATTGTATTAATTAAAATATTATAATGCGCTGATGCAAGATTATATTTATATGTACACTTGTTTACACGAGAACATGTGTAAATAAAAACATTAAGTGTTTAAATGAAGGCTTCATCAAACCCTTAAGATTGCTTCCTTCTTTTAGAAACTTGGGTATGCTCAAAATAAACGGAGCAAGAAAAACAGAAAAGTCTGAACTTTTTGCACTATTTGTTCTTTAGTGACTAAGATATTTCACTCAGCATAATGTCCTCCAGGGTCACCCATGCCACTGTAATAAAACAGGACTGACATCAGGGTAGGGGGAAACTAAGGTGAGAGGGGATAAATGATGTACACAGCAATGAAACAGATGAGGGAGAGAACTGTTAAAAGGAATGTATGTTTAGGTATTATTTATAGCACAAGAGTCCAGAATAAGAGCTGCATAGTAAAGTGGACTTGGGGGTGGGGGTGGATTGTATAACAATGAAAGAATTTTTTTTCAAAAAGAAAAGAGAACTTGGGGGAGGGGTTGGCAGTGAGGAAAATGTGCAACAATTAATGAGTGGGGGGGAAAATAATAATTTAGCTTTGGAGAAAAAATTTTGAACTTTCACAGTTTTCAACCAAAGATGACAAAATCCTCATGGTATTAGTCTACACATAAAAATCTGTCCCATTCAACTGATTTAAGTTACCCAGCAGCATCCTTCCAATGCAGCAAACATAAACAAAAGTTTGGTGCCACACTATATCCATGTCATCAACCATGTGGGGTACCCTAGCCTATAAAAGCTGTCTTCTCTAATCCTACTCATCCTTTGTTGCAGAGATCAAATTCCACCTTCTTTGTGGACCCTGATCCTGCCGGCTCTCCTTTCTCCCTCTGTTCTCTGACCCAGCCCAGAGTTTCAGACTACATCACTCTATTTGACACTAAGGATGAGCATATACTTCATTGCCCTATTTTCACCATGTCATGTACATATCTAAATCTTATTTCTCTCAACTACTCAATTCCAACAAAGCAAGAATTATATAACAATATATTTTTAATTTTATTATTCTGCTGAATTACACAGTGATAAGTAGATAGTAGACATTATCTGTTGATAACCTGGTAGAATTGTGACCATTTGGTAACTTGACTATTACATGATGGCTGACGTAAGGACTAATTTTTACACACATACACAACATGGGGGGAAAGGAATGAATCTTTTTTTTTTTCCTAATTTGTGAGGTTTAAGGTCACTAACTATGGAAATACTTTGAAGCTCGTTTAACCATGTTAGACAAAAAAAAGACTACTCAACTATTTTATTTTTATTTATATAAATACATAACCAAACCAAACCCACCACCATTGAGTTGACTCACAGCAAACCTCCACCGGGTTTCCAAGTCTGTACATTTTTACAATCATGGGAGACCTTCTCCCTTGGAGCGAACAGTAGATTTGAACCACTGATCTTTTGGCACACAATACAATGCATACTGCACTGTATCACTAGAGCTCCTATTCCTTGTATCTCCTAGTTCTTCTCATTGTCATCAGGTTGGAACTGACATAGAACTGACTCTCCAGCAGGTTTTCAAAGCTGTGAATCAAAGTAGGAAACCGTCCATCCTTCTCCCATGGAGAAGCTGGTAGATCTGAACCTCTAGAGAAGAGTTATATTTGGGTTGCACCCAGTGTTAACTCCATATGAACTATGCCACCAGAGCTCCCTACGCTTTATACAGAAAGTTGCAAAATGCAGTAGTCGTGAGCTTAAGCTTAACTCAAGATCTGAAGCCAATCAGAAATCACAAAAACAAAGCATTAAAGAAATACAGAAACAAAAACGTACGCTTGCAAAGAGTTGCAACGACCTTAAAATCACTGAGTCAGGAAACTGTTTATCTACTTAGCAATGGAAGGCCTCTAAAATGTCACAGACTTTCTCAGCAGTTGGACGTTATGTTCCATCAAGACGGAACTGACTCATAGTTGACCCTGAGGAAGGTTTCCAGAGGCAGTCGTAAATCACATGGAAGAAGACTGTCCATCTTTCTCCCACAAAATAACAAAAAATAGGGGACTACAGAGAAAGAGAGGGCTTGCAACAATGCAGGTAGCTGAAACACAAATTTTCCAGAATATACTATCCAGAAGGCTGGTTTGCCTAAGAAATTCAGAAAATACAACTTTAGATTTAGAAAGGTAAAAAGTCATCTGTACTCTTATTTTCATCTGATCAGAAAGTGGTTTTACAAAAGTCAGAACTTTAAAACGTAGCCACCATTACTTGCCCATCTGAATGACAAGTCATTAGGATATTTTTCAGTGTTATAACATGCCACCAAAACTATCACTGAAAAGTGAGCCTACAATTACTATGTTGTTGTTGTTGCTTGCCTTCAAGTTGAGGACAACTCATAGCAACCTTAAGAACTAAAGACTTGAAGCCCATCTACAACTATCAACATTTATCAAAGTTCATAGGGTTTCCGGAGGCATGTTGTTTAGGAAGTGGATGCCACAATTACCACGAGAACAACAAATCTACTGATAGTAATAGAGGTAAATGGCACATATCTAAAAATATTAGTATTTTTTTTCAATTCACATAGAAGCATGCTGAAGAATGCCAACTTAAAGACTTCTTAAACAGGTGTGCATAACTGTCCAGACAAAAACGAAGGTCTACAATTTTTCCATTAAAATTTGTTTTGTTTCCATAAATCTCACACATTTTGAAGAAATAAAAAGCAGTCTTTCTGAGTCTGCCAAGTCTCTGAACAAGACACAGCATGTCGTTATGTGAACCCTGCCATTAGCGAGGAGAGCCAACACTGAGTAATCTCAGGCAGAATGAATAAATCCATTGAAGAATCAGACTTTCTATGTAAAACACAGACCTTGCTTCAGAATGACATAGTCATTTCAGCAGAAAAGCTGCTGCAGAATACATTCAATTCGGAAAAATCATCTCTTTTATCATTAACATTTTAACGGAATAAAAGCTAAAATGGTTAGACAAACGGTTAAGCTAAAAGAAGAAATAAAAGGAAAGCTTTAAAAATCACTATGAAAAAGAGTCTAAAAAATCTTCAGAATTCTATTCCTCTACCACTTATGGATGGGCAATGTCCTCCTGTGTGATTAACTGAAAACCCCCCATAGTACCAGCTTTGTGTTGGTTCAGACATAACAACAATCATCACTCATTAAACACTTCACTTAGGCTCACAGTGCAAAAGGAACATCGATGGGGGTGGCCAAATCTGATATTTACCCACTGCATAAAGAGGAACTGTCAGCATCAATGACATCCAAAGCAGCAAATAGATAGCTTCGAGGTCAGACTCATGCTCTTATTTCCACTAATCACTGGGTTCTATGTTCACTGTTGACTCACAGACTTGACTCATAGTTGTGTTACCAAGGGTAGGGTTTACTCAGGAAAGAGGTTGGAGAGTGAGAGAGGCAAAGAACATCTCACAATGCAAGTCTCAATTTAGTTCAACAGTCTCTAACCAGATTAACAGCAAAACACAATTCCTTAATTAGTAAAACTGCTAGTTTTCAGTTCAGCAACACAAATTCAGGAAGCCTCAGGATTCCTCAATCATCCAGCAAGGTTTGCCTCAGAATAGTTATAAATCAGCTTCTCTTACCATCATCTAGCTAGCCAGGAAAACCATTAACTGTGGCCCATATTTTAGAGTTACTGGTTACACCGTGGCATGGTTTCTCTACAGCAATGCCATAGTCATCACCACCACCAGGGTTTCATCACCTGGGTCTCATCCTCACTAGTCTCCCTCAAGTCTTGCTACTCAGGGTAGGAAGGACTCTCTCTTATCCAAGTCCTACAGTTGTTGATTTCCAAGACCACATGCCTGTAGTCAAGGTAGCTGGAGACCAGAGAGGGCCAATGTAATGGTTAGAAAAACCAACTTGTAAGGGAACATTACAACAGTTTTCCAGAGTGCCCTTCCTCTATTTGGTGACTCAGAGAGTCCAGAAGAGGCATGTGCAACATCCTGTCTATCTTCTTCCTCTGTCTTCATAAAGGGGACAATAAAATACCAGACCAGACTTCTTCAGTTATGTTCAATACACAGAATATAAATTTTGTGGCATTGAAAAGGCTTCATTTCACTGTAACGTCTCTTCTTAACAGAGTACGAATAGAAGTTTCATTTCCATTTTACATTTGACACACCAAAGAACAGTAGACTATATAGTGAAAGTGTGCAGAAAGTCACATCCAGGTTCTTGTATTAATTTTAGACATCTGAGCATTAACTGGTCTAATTTCTCTATATTATAAAACTTTCAACTCATAATGTAATCTTGCCCCTCTAAAATAATTTAAACTAGTTCTTTTATAGTAAAAGAAAAGTCTATTTCACATTAGGTTGTTAACTGAAAGGTCAGTGGTTTGAATCCACCAGCTACTCCTTGGGAGAGAGATGGGCAGTTCCTTCCATAAAGATCTATGACCTCAGAAACCTGGTGTGGTGTCATTATAAGTGGGTGTTGACTTGATTGCAGTGGATGTATTTAGGTTTTGGGGGTTATTATGCTTTAACAGAAAAAAGAAAATCTTTTTTGTTTTTCTCTTCTGTAATGTGTATTTTCCAAAATTCCTTTACCATACAGAGATCAATTTCTAAAAAAAAAAAAAACCACAAAATTTATACCTGACTTTGTTCTAGACCTTCCTTTATTTCTGTGACAAATGAATATTGTAAATATCAATTAAGAATTAAAATGCTGACTGTACAAAGTATGAATTTAGGAAAATTAAAAATTATTTCCCTTATATACCCTTACTGTCTGAATACAGTAAGGGAATATTACATGGGTGGGTTTTTTTGTTTGTTTGTTTGTTTGTTTGTTTTAAACAATAGCATGTTAGGGCAGTTTGAACCTATATACAGGGGTCTCAAAAGAAAAATTAGGCAATCTGCTTCCTAAAATTTATATGAATAAAAACCCTGTGGAGTACGGTGCTCTTCAAAATATATATGGCACCAGGGGTCAGACTCAACTCCACAGCAACACTTTTGACTTGATCTTTTTACATGGTTAATGTGATTTGAATCTACCAGCTGCTTCACTGGAGAAAGATGAGCAGTCTCCTCCCCTGTAATTTATTACCTCTGAAAACCCACTACAGGGGCAACCATGGGCTGGTTCCCATTTGACGGTACGGAACAACTATAAATATATCACCACCTAAACTTAACAGCCACTGCTAGTAGAATGTTAAATTACTTAAGAGATATTTGTGATTGTGAACTAAACCATGAGGTTAGTGACAATTCACTGGGATCTTGTATGGTCCAGCAGAACTGCTCCATAGGGTTTTCAAAACTATAAGCTTTTCAAAGACTACCACGTCTTTCTCGCACAGATGGCTGACCCATTGGCAGTTAGCAGTCAAACGCTTTAGTCACTGTGCCACCAGCACTCCGTACTTTTGTGACTTGCTGGTTTGTTACTGTGCTTAGTCACACTTACAACAATCTTTTTTTATTATTTTATTAAATTTTATTAGTTTTAATGAACATTTACAGTGATTTTGGGTTTTCATTCCTTCATTGCTGCACCATTCTCTCTACCCTCCTCCCCAGTTTGTTCTTCTTCCCCGCCATCCGAAT
>NW_006399874.1:5876381-5888816 GCF_000299155.1 Elephantulus edwardii
TCCAATAGTTTTCTTGCTGAGTCTTTCGGGTTTTCTAAGTATACTATCATGTCATCAGCATAGAGGGATAATTTTACCTCCTCGTTGCCTATACAACAATCTTATATAAACAAAACGCTGTCCCGGAAACTGTTATCTTCACAATCCATGCTGGACTCGAGCCCTCTCTAGCAGCCACTGTGTCAGTCCATTTCACTGAGGGTCTTCCTCATTTTTACTGACCCTCTGTTCTACTGAGCTTGAGGTCTTTCCAGTGGCTATCCAGATAGCAGCTGTCTCAATTTCATGATGCAGACAAGTGACCACATCCAGAGCTAGATATGTTTGTTGAAACATCTCAATTAGTAGTTCATCAATTACCAGAAGCATGATATTCACTAATGCTGTAACTGCAACTTGAGCTGCTTCTTTCAGTACTGTTGTTGTCGTGTACCAGAGAGTTGGAACTGACCCACAGTTGACTCTCTGGCAGGTTTTCAGAGGCAGTGAATCGCATGGGAAGAGAGTGCCCATCCATCTCCAATGGAGCAGCTGGTGGCCTTGAACCACATGCCTTAGGGAGCGCAGTGCAGCTTCTTGCCACTAGGCCACCAGAGCTCCCTATACAGTATTATTAGTTCTAAATCATAATACTTCCAGAAATAACTGAGAATCAACCATTTCTTTTTGGTGTAGTCCCTGTATATTCCTTCCATCTTCTTTTGATGCTTCTAACATCAGTCAATATTTTGACTTGAGTAGTAGAATTCTAATCTTGAACTTTTTTTTCCTCTTGAGTTCTTTCTGCTTTCAGAAATGTTGAGCATGTCCTTTATTTCTGGTTTTCTAATACCAAGCTTTTGCACATTTCATTATAATACTTTGCACTGTCTTTTCAAGTGTGTCTCTGAAAGTTTCTGTTCACTGCTTTCCATTTTTATTTGGGTGAAAGTTTATATATCATATTGGTTTTTACTTTGTAAACATTTTGGTTTATAACATTGATTAAAAGATCTTGTTAATATTGTTGTATCCTTTCTTCCTTTAATTTTAGCTTCTCTGTGTTCTATAGCAAGTTACAGAATCAGTTCTAATATTCATTTTGGTCTTTCTTTTTTGTATTTTTAACAACCTATTGCTTTCTTCACATACAATGTCTTTGATATCACCCCAAAATTCATCAGGCATTCCATCATCAGTGTTAAATGCATCAAATATACTCTTTAAAAAAATACTGAGACTGAAATTTATTCATAAATTGTATTGTGACTTTTCCTCCATTTATATACATTGTATTTAACATATTTCTTTATTCACATTGTATTTCATTACAATCATTTCCATCATCTGGGTCTTATAAAATTAGTCATCACTGATCTATACTCACTATTACCCATCTTTTCAGAACCACACCAATTCTTTCCCAATTCCTTCACACCCTCCTTCCACCCACCAAACTCTGTGACCCCCGTGATTTCCAATCTTTTCCTTACATTCAGTCCCCCTGCACATTCTCCTTCTTTCTTTGGACATTTATATATACCTTACTAACTATTCTTCTATTTTATTCTTTTTTTTTTAACAATAATGGTCTTATGTAGTATTTGTCCTTTGGAGACTAAGTTAGTTCACTCTACTCTTGAGTGTATCTAAATCCAGGTGCGATATTACTCGGGTCTCATGGATTTGTAATTTTCTTCAATTTTAACTTAATGTTACAAAGCAGCAACTGATGGCCTTTTCCATGTTGTTGTTATATGCCGTCAAGTAGCCTGCAACTCATAGTAACCTTATGTACAAGAGCCCTGAAGCCTGCTCTGTCCTGAGCCAATCTCATTGACTCTCATACACCTACCCCCAATGCCCTAGTCACTGTATCAATGCATCTCATCTAGGGTCTTCTCCTGCACTGTCCCTCTACCCTTCAGAGCATGATGTTCTTCTCCAAAGATCAGTCCCTCTGGGCCACATGCCCAAAGTACATGAGAGGGAGCTTCAAAATCCTAGCCTCCAAGGAGAAGTTTGGTTTAACCCTCTTCAAAACAGACCTATTTGGTTTTCTTGGAGGTCCATGGTATATTCAAAACTCTTCTTGAACCCCCCAACTCAAAAGCATCGATTCTTCTTCTATCATCCTTAGTCATTATCTAGTTCTCTGATGCATAACAAATAATTGTGTAGACCATGGCCTGGATCAGGTGCACATTAGTCTCTAAACTGACATCGTTGCTCCTCAGTACTCTGGAATGGTCTCTGACAGCAGATTTACCTGGCTCTTTGTGCTAAAAGTGTTGATAGTGGAGCTGAGCAAGCTTTAACTGTTAACAACCTCAATCTCTTCTCCATCATAGTGCTGCCAACTGGCCTAGTTCTTGATGCTGAGCTTCAATCCATACTGAAGACTACAGTCCTTGACTTTCTGCAACAAGAGCTTCAGGCCCTTTTCAGTTTCAGCAAGCAGGGCTGTGTCATCTACATAACGTAGGTTGTTGATGAGTCTTCCTCCAATCTTGATGCCACATTCATCCTCATAAAGTCCAGCCTCCTGGATGATCTGTTCTGCATATAGACTGAAATATGGAGCCAGGATGCATCCCTGACACACTCCCTTCTCAATTGTGAACCATGCAGTGTTTCCCTACTCTGTTCTGAAGGCTGCTTTTTGGTCCAACTATAGGTTTCACATAAGCACAGTATAATGTTCTGGGATTCCTATTTTCCTCAAGGTTAGCCACAATTTGTTGTGATCTACACAGTCAAATGCCTTTGCACGGTCAATTAAAGATAGATAGATAGATAGATAGATAGATAGATAGATAGATAGATAGATAGATAGATATCCCTCTGATACTCTTTGCTTTCTGCCAAGATCCATCTGACATTGGTAGTAATGTCTTGAGTGCCACGGTCTCTTCTAAACCCAGACTTTTCCACAGTGGGCCCTTAATCTTATTCTTACTGATGATACTGACTTCTGTACTATCTCTTCTCACATACATAGTTCATTTTATCCCTTTGTATTCCTTTTGATGTGCTCCACAGATATAACTATCATTTATGTTTAAAAAATTATTTGTAATGGATTATCCATTAGTTGCACAAAATCTATCATGTGTATCCTGGCCTCTTTTCAGTCATGGAAAGCTGTATGTCCAAGCACCAATCCTTCTTCTTTTTTTCCAACTTCTGTATTGCAATCATCAATTATTAATAGATCTTCATTGCATTTTTTATTAATTTCCAAGTACAGAAGCTGGTAGAAATCCTCCATGCTTATTGGAACGTCCTAATAATTCTAGAGGTATATTACATCTTAGGTTTCTTTCTTTCAAGAATTTCTACAGATAAACCATAGTTTCAGGTTTCTAGAGAGGTATACAAGGAAATTAGAGAAGTTGTACCTTGGTATTTGGGATAACAACCCTAAAATAGTTTACTGGTCAATAAGTTCCATAATTTGATTGTTGTTGTTGTTGTTAATGTGCCACCGAGTCATTTGCGACTCATAGCGACCCTATGTACAAGAGCTCTAAATGCTGTTCTTTCCTGTGTCAACCTAGCCATCTCAAACACACTTAGTCCCACCGCTCCAGTCACAGAATCGATCCATCTCATCAAAGGTCTTCCTCTCCTTCGCCGCCCCTCTACTCTGCCAAACATGGTTGTAAATGATATAACCACTCTGGAAGATACTTTGGTGTTTCCTCAAAAAGGCTGAACATAGAAAGTCTCCAAGATGCAGCTATTCCAATGCTAAGAATATAATCCAAGGAAATTAGAACTGATATACAAAGGGAGATGTGGACACCAATGATCACAGCGGTGTTATTCACAGTTGCATAAACTTGGAAATAGCCCAAATGCCCAATAACAAGTGAAGGGACTGAGAGACTGTGGTACATTCACATGATGGAATACTATACAACACTCAGGAGTAGCTATATTGAAAGATGTTACATAACATGGGACAGATTGGTGAGCATTACGCTGAGTGAACTAACTCAGTCTCTAAAGGATAAATACTGCATAAAGTCATTATTGTACAAATAGAAGCATAACTAGTAAATTAATATCCAAGGGGGATAGGGGAGGGAGCAGGAGATCTGAAGGTTGGCAGGGGACAAATTATGGGGTTGTAGAATTTGGTGGGTGAAGGGAGGGGGTAAAGGAAATGGAAAAGATCCAATGGGAACCTGAAAAGATAAGGCAATGGTGGGGATAAATCAATGGTGATTGATTTTATATAAAAAAATATGAGAATATATGTATGAAACATAGTGTGAATAAAGGAAAGTGTGAAACACCATGTATACAAATTTTATATGCAAACCATATAAAATTAAAGAGAACAACAAAACCTACCACATGCCAGGCAATGTGGTGAATGGGCAGTGAGAATATAACAGTTCTTACATTACTAAAGATGGACAATCTCCTCCAGTGTGATTTACTGCCTCTGAAAACTCACTGGAGGGTCAGCTGTGGGTTTTCCCAACTTGACAGTGCAGAATAATGCCACCACTAAAACTTATAACTAAATAAAAACACAATCCAATGAAGTGCAGGGAGAACTTAGGGCTTCAGAAGGAGCTGAGAACAGACAAAAGGAGAAGTAGTCAAAGAGCACCTGGGTAGATACTGGGCAGAGCAGACACATGTTCTGTGGCTGGAAGGAGTGAGACTATAAGAAGACAAGGCTGTGCGTCAGGATCCAGCAGGAACAGGCTGAGAGAGAAGGCTACATGGAAGGCAGCGACAGAGCACAAAATCTCATCAACTTCTTCTAGGATTGTGGACATTTTTAGAAACTTTGGGACATTATTAAAATTTACCAAGGAAAAAAAAAGCAAAGCAGGGGGAGACGAAGAATTTTAAAGGAGTACAACTACTACTGGTGTCTCTCTGAAGACTAAGGTGTGTCTGATACAGGCCATGGTCTTCACAATCACTTGTTATGCATCAGAGAGTTGGACAACGACCAAGGAGGATAGAAGGAGAATTGATGCCTTTGAGCTTTGGTGCTGGAGAAGAGTATTGAGAATACCATGGACTGCTAGGAAAAGAAACAGATTCATCCTGAAAAGGGTTAAACCGGGTGGCTCCTTGGAGACAAGGATTCTGAGGCTCCGTCTAACATACTTTGGATATGTTGTGAGGAGAGACCGGTCCTTGGAGAAGGACATCATGCTTGGGAGGGTGGAGGGACAGTGCAGGAGGGGAAGGCCCTCTATGAGGTGGATTGGTTCAGTTGACTGGGATAATCGGGATGGGAGTGTCAGAGACAGTGCGAGTGGCACAGGACAGAGCAGAGTTTAGGGCTGTTGTACATAGGGTTGCTATGAGTCGCAAGCGACTTGATGGCACATAACAACAACAACAACAACAAGATATACAGGTAGGATACCATGGTGACTTATAATAAGAATTTGACAGTGTTAAGAGATATGGACAAGGTCAGGAGTATTTATAAGGTTAAAGTCGCAGAACATAGTTACAAACACTAAAGGCATAGACCTGGATATGGCAAACAAGCAAGGAGAAAGTAAGAGTAATATTTAGCATGTAACTTTGAAAACTCCAACATTTACTTGCCTTGTAAAGGAGGCTGAGTATGAAAGGGAAACTGAACAGAAACAGTCCAAGAGACAGGAAAAAAAAACCTAGGGGAGTATAATACCACAGAAGTTAAGAGAAAAGGATATTTCATGAACAAGAGATCAAGAGGAAAAATACTGAGAAGCAGGTAAAAGGAGGCCTGGCAAGAGTTCTAGGGGTGTTTGGTTGGAGCATGAAGCTAGAAACTAGATTTGAATGGAATGGGAGGTTATTAGGAAGTGAAGAAATAAAGTCTGGGCTTAAAGAAGAGAAATGAACAAGGTGATAGATAGTTGGGAGGGGAAAAACCAAACATGATATTAAAGGTGAATTTTGTTGTTGTTTCCAGTTTTACTAATGGTAAAGACTTAAGTGTATGTAAAATACTAATAAAGATCTGACATAGAGAGAAGAATTTCACATTTATGAGAAAGAAGGTTCTGGGGCAACGGCTGGGTTGAAATCCAGAGCAGAGGAAGAAGGAGACAGGGCTCAGATGACTGTAAGGTGAACCTCTATGTCTAAGAGAGAAACAATAGCTGGGATCGATAGACAAGAAGGTAGGCTCCTATCTTTGGTAGTAAAAAGAAAGATTCCCCACCCTGGCTTCAATTACTCTGAAAACCAGGGTCAAGATCATCTCAGAAGGGCAAGGTAAAAGCAGTGAAAGTACTGGGTCTGAGAAGGAGGAGTGAATAAGACAGGAAAGGACTGAGAGCCCATATGAGGCTGGTGATCATGAAGTTACAGTGACTTGCTTTACTGCTTGGGAACATGCAGGGACAAGGCAGACAGCAGAGAGTCAGGTTTGCTGGAAACCAGAGTGTCAATAAGCAGCTCGTAAGGATTCCCTAGAAGTAAAAAAGAAAAGCTAAACACCTCACTTAAAGGTCGTAGTGCAAGCTCTAAACTCTACAGCATAACCCATACACAGAGTAGCCCCATATATGTCACTAACATCTTCCCCTCAACAGATCACAACAGAGTATATTTTAGCCTCATTTATGCTATGACGGCACAGCCGTTCCCACAGTAACAAATTCCTCAAGATGACTGTTCAGACTGTTTGTGGATTAAATCATGTTGAGACTTCGCATATTCCTCCTGTTCTTATTGGTACAGAAAGTATCTCTTCCCAACTCCCTTCCCCAAAAGAAGACTTCTAATATGTGCTTCTGTTGCCCACCCCACCTCCGGCAGATGAATAAATAGCAGTATGTAGAAGACCCACCCGCGGTTACGTAACTAGGTGTAGGCTTTCCTTTGTGCTCATATTTGGGCACATATTGCTGTAGGGAACAAATCAAGAGCCAGGTGGCAACCAGCAAAGACGATTATTTTCTCTAATTCTCAAAACCAGATGCCTAAATTTACTTCATATATTCTCCCCATTTTTGTATCCTAATAGTTTCTCTCTACTAAAAAGGCTAAGAGAGAGAAAAAAAATCTTATCATTTACATCAAGGTTTGGTTGTTGTTGTTTTAATATTTCAAGATTGCAATGTAATAATCTCAACTTTGGGAAAAAACCCACCCGAAACCAAAAGTAAAACAAATCTATTCATAATGAATTATGACTCTCACCTCACACAGAATAGAAACTTCATAGCAGCCTCACAGATCCTAGCAAATACAGGTGTTTTAATGAAGAATTGATTCCTTCAGTACGTGAGTTCTTTTTTAATAAACTACTGAGAGCAAATTTAAAGTAGATCTTAGTGACTAAAGGAAAAATAATAAGGCAGCCATTTGTCATCAAGCTGGACTGATTCAGACAACTCCATGTATGTTAGAGTAAAACTAGTAGATCGTGAGGCCTTCCTTCCAAGGCACTTCCGGGTAAATCTGAACTGCCAATCTGTTAGCAACTTAGTATTTAACCTTCACACCTAGCAGGGACTCCACAGAATACATACCCTCCAAAAGAGATGAGAAGGGGCCACTTATTTTCACTCTAGTAAAACCCAGGAAGAGATGGACTGATACAGTCACTGGGGCAATGGGGGTTGGTGTGCTGGAATCAGTGAGACTGGCTCAGGACAGGGCAGGCTTCAGAGCTGCTGCACCAAGGGTCTCTATGAGTTACAGAAAACTCAACGACACATAACAAGAAAAAATTTCATATGTGTATGAGTGTGTCTATGAGAGACAGACAGATAAAAGAGTTATATAGACACGTAGGACAGAAATATATACAGAGTTCTGATGGCCTTGTGGTAAAAAAACGGCACTGTAATCACAAAGGCTCGTGGTTCAAATCCACCAGCTGCTTTGCAGGAGAAAGATAGACAATCTCTTATGTGATTAAACTGCCTCTAAAAACTTGCTAGAGGGTCAGTTATGGGTTGGTTCACATGGTTCAAATCCATCAGCTGTTCCCTGGGAAGAAGATGGGCAACCTCCACCTGAACAATTTACTGTCTCTGAAAGCCCACTGAAGGGTCAGCTGTAAGTCAGTTCTGGCTCATATGACGGCACTGCACACACATATACACTACTTCATATAATAGAATTAGATGAAAGTACACATCGATAAACAAAGTGTTGCAGCAAAATGAATGTGCTTATGAAATGATAGGAAGAACATATGATGAAGGCTCTTATTAAAGAAATCTCAATGTAAGAGAAAAGTTAGGGGATGATGAAGGGAAATTTAACCATGTCAGGTTTCAAAGTAGACTCTGAGCAAAGGACATCATCTCCTGAGCTGTAATCACATGATCTATTGTTAGTGGATCAGTAGTAGTAGTAGTAGCTTCATAGAGACAGGGAGAGAAACATGTTTTACACACATTCTACATTCTATGTACGGTGGGTGACAGGTACTCTTTCATATGTCATATTGAGGTAATACCCACTGCTAGTATTCTAATTGCTTAAATGATCACATCCTTCTGAAAAATGCCCAAGAATTTGATCTATCCTCCCCTGAACTCTTAATATATACAGAAATTTCAACTCTGTCACATACTTTCAAAGCTGGAAAATACAAATATATAAATAAAAGAGGAAAATGGTGTTTAGACTTTCTAGAAGATAATTAACAAGTAAAATAAGGAAAGTTTCCTTTGTCTAAAGCATCACGTAGAAGAAACCATGCAGGAGTATGAAACAGTAAGCCTTCTCTCAGAACACAACTAAAAATCATGTCGTAAAACATTTATACTCTGTAAATTTCTCTTTGAGGACCATATCCTGGTGATATATTTGCATCCTGGTGATGTATCTGCATGCATGTCCATGAAGACACACTACTCTTATGTGTGCATGAAGAACAAAGCTATTGCTCAATGAAATCTTTTAAGCAAAAACCAGCATAAGGTCTATCAACAAAAAGTACAAAAATAAAAGCAAAACAAAAACACAAGCTCATTGTTGTCAAGTCAGAATCAACTTATAGCTAACTTCTTTGGGTCCAAAGCTGTAAATGGCACAAGGGGTTACTGTCCAGATTTCTCCCTCAAAGCTTGTGGATTCCAAATGCTACATAGGCTGGTCTTTGGGTTAGCATCACATCTCCATCTTACATCCATACAACAGAAGAGAATGACACCATTCAAAATAATAAGGTAAGCTTCATCTGCGCTGACATGAAATGACTTTCTAAATAAACTGGGGGGGGGGTCAAAGATGCAAAATAACATATATATTACTACTCTAACTGTGTTTTAAGAAAAGACTATATACATATTCAAAACTGAGTTCTGATGCAAACTATCCCTCAATAAAGCATTATGCTCCAAAAACCCTTTGCACATTTGCATAGACGTCTGAAGGCTAAGAAAGACATTAACAGTGATTGCCTCTGTACAAAGAGAACAGAAATCATTGGGAAGAAGCTACAACTCAATACATAGCCTTTTGTTCTATTTGAATACTTGATTGTGTTACCATGTCACTTTTGGTTTGCTTGGGGGTGGGGGGGGGGTTTGGTGCTGGTTTGTTGTTTTGTTTGGTCTTGCTTTAAATCACAGACACAAGAAAGAATAGAACTGTGGTGACTACTTACCACAGAAACTGCTACAGAGAAAGGTTTCACTGTGAGAAAAGGCAGATAAATCAACTTTTCATTAGGTCTCTATCACTTTCTCAGTTTCATCCTCCACAAAATAGAATTAGGAAAAATTTGGCAATTCCCTATTTTATATCTACCTGGATTATTTTATACTATAATTGAAGCAGAGAATTTTTGTGAATTAAAGTGAGCAAGAAATATTAGGGAAAAAAAGTTATGTGAAATAAGTGTCTCTTCTAAATGCTTACATATCAGGTTATCTTCTCCAAACTTTATGTTAAGATATATACACTAAACCAGTGACCACAGTGCACACTAACCATATACTCATAACTCATTTGGAAACTGAAGGATTGGTTGCATGCATAATATGTGAGTGCTCCAAAGATTCAGGAATTCATAAATGGTTATGAGCCAGTCGTTTCTGCTCTTAGCCTTCCCATTTTAAGCTAATTTGGTAAAATAAATAAGCAATATGATGTTGCCTTGCCGTATAAATTACACAGGATATTACTTTTAACAGTTCACAACCTGTGCTTGTGCCTGGCTTGTGGCCACACACACACACACACAAATATTCAACCTCAAACCTCTCTGGGTTCTGCAGCCTGAAGGCAGAACGGGGAAAGAACACCTAGTCAGTACTAACACAACTTCCTGTGGGAACATTTCAAACCCTGAAGGGCCTCTCCTGCCCAGCATTAAACTGGTCCAATCCAGTTTATAAGGTGTGACTGGATCCAAGCACATGTCTGAATCACAGGCCTTGAGGTTATTCTAATAAACTAAATAACTCTGACCACAGCCTTACGGTCTAAGCTTCCCAATTACTGTGTCTTTAAGCATTTAATAAAATGAAATATTATGGGCTCATTAAATTCTAATTCAAAACGTATGCAGCGAACAAAATAGTTGCTACTCAACTACACACCTGGACAAGTGAAAGATTTCTGACTGCCTAATTAGAAAGCATCTAAATTATACGCTCCTGAATACAACATATGCACAAAGTTCTGAGTCTGTCTTTCTTGAGTGATAGATGTAAACATGCTTATGAAAAGAATTCCTGGGGCCTTAACAGAAGATTTGATGAATGAATGAGACAAATTAAAAACAAGAATAAAGCAAGAAGAAGATATTGATAGTAAACAGAAATAAACTGTCTTCAAAACACGTATCCCCTGCTTGCATGTTAGTTAGTCTCAACACACTTTCTATCTTTCCATCTCTCCACCTCGGATTTGCAGGCCCTGCTGCATTCTTTGCACTGTTTTTGCTAGCTTGCGGGCACAGGCGCATGCCCCTGCCTGCTCAGTCTGACATGTTTTCACACTGTGAAATGCTGGGCTCTGTTGTTTGGGAATTTGGCTTTCAGCAAATGTGCTGGGGCAAATATTCATTTGGAAAGACAAGTCAAGGACTGAACTTAAAGGTGGAAGTCAGAACTTTCCATTTCTCGGTATTAAATAAATCAAGTTTACTGTGATGCCTAAGCACACCCTTACACAAGAGCAGAGGACTTTCAGTTGAAATGAACCATCTGCTTGTAACAGCTACCTCTGAAGCATGTGCACATCTTTCAGGAATTTGACTCCTCTGTACCTATTTGGTGGCCTTAGTGGTCAGGAGTTGAACTGCCATCTCAAAGGCAAGCAATTCAAATCCATTAGATGTTCCATGCCCCCCCCCCCACCTCCCCGGCATGTGATATGAAGCCTCTGAAAACCCACCAGAGGCTCAGCTATGAGTTGATTCGGACTGGACAGCAGTGAGTTTGAGTTTCCGCTTATCTACCCTCATATCCCTAGAATCCCTTGATTATTAGCTCTCAGTTAATTCTACTTCATCTGTCTTTCCTTTTAAGTTACTTATTCATCAAATGGTTTTGTGGCATGCTTCTAATCTAGGTCCATCAAACCGTGTCATCCTTTGAATGAAAATCAGACTTAGGAGGCACTGGCGAAGCTTATTTTTGTTAAAATCTTGTTTTCAGTGTGGTTTTCAATGAGATTTTAATATGCTTTAAAGAAAATCTAAACTATGCAAACAGGGAAAGCAGAAACCGGTACAGACACATGTCATTATGATTTCTGAATTCCACTGACTGAAAACAGAACATGACAAACTGGCATTCCTAGAAAGAATGAAGACCTTTTCCTAACTCGGACTGAATGGGAAAACACGATATATTTTTTCAATGACTTGCTTAAACAGAATGTTGAATCAAAAGAGAAAGGGGGGGGGCAATCCTGTTTTCAAATTGGAACTGACTCACAGCTGACCCTCCAGTGGTTTTCAGAGGCTGTAAGTCACATAGGAGTAGACAATCTTCTCTATCTGTGGAAACACCGGTGGACTCAAACCACCTTTGGTTTGGCAGTGCAATTCTCTACCTACATTTCAGCCACTAAATCATATTATTCTGCCATTACCATATCTATGTTATAACTCAGAAAGTTCACTGTCTTTATGATAATACAACATACTAAAACTAAGAGACTTTGTTCATACTTGGGCTAAAAGATTTAATGTTATTTTAATAGTATAACCTGGCTCACTGTATTCTGAGCTGTTGCTGGTATTTTCATAGATGGCTAACAACAACAATAAGTTAAGCAATTAACAGTATTCTCTTTCAGTAATTCCCCACAGGGAACAAGATCTTGCTTGGCAGCGAAATTCTACTGACTAGAATTAGGATCACAGTGACTTTCAATTAGAATTTTATAAATTTTTTTTGTTCCAAGGAACTACTGGTGGACTTGAAAAGCCAATTTTTCAATTAGCAGCCTGATACTAAAACATACAATGACACCAAGGCTCTTTATTTATCTATTTACCTATTT
>NW_006399874.1:5889466-5891128 GCF_000299155.1 Elephantulus edwardii
AAAAAAATTAAAAAATATTTTTCTATCTATTTGTTAAATATCATGAGCCTTCAAGAACACACTACCATGACTGTTTTAGTCAATAATTCCAATGAATTCTGGTGGCCTAGTGGTAAGAAGCTGCATTGCCAGCCTGAAGGTACAAATCCACCAGCTACTCAAGAGAAAGATGAGAAATCACTCATGCAACTAGACTGCCTCTGAAAACCTGCTGGAGGGTCCACTATGAGTCAGTTCTAAACGGATGGTACATAGCAACATTTTTTGAACATTCTTAGTCTTTACGAGTACATATACTATCACAACTGTTCTGGTGAATGTTTCCATTTTGTGATATTTAGTCTGCCTGTAGAAAACAAGTAGTTACATGGAAGTACATATTAAAGCTTGATAATTCAAATTAATTTCCTCAATTTTTTAAAAAAATATAACATTAAGTTTGTTAGCTACTGTTTTGGTATTAGTTTACTGATAAATATAGAAACAGTTTTACCATCCTGTATATAAGGACAGTGTCAGTCAGAGCAGACCTGATGATACCTAACAACAATATTTTGTAGTATTTTGATAATTTTTAAAAATATTATATATTAAAACACTTAGGACAGGAAATGACAAATGCCTACATTCTGATATATTTCTTGTGCAGCTATTTTGTGCCAGGTACTTGATTTTTAACTTTATAGATCAATTTTCACTGCACATTACCTAGAAATTTACTTCTATAGGCTTCTTTCCTTTTTTTTATGTTACAAACGGGTATGGGGTTTTTTGAGAAAAATTTAAAGACAGAAAATTCTATATTATAATGAAAAATTTTACCTTACTGACTTGTTAGTCAAACATTGTTTATCGGAGTCAATATATTCAATATATATCGGAGTCAATATATTTCTTATTTTCAAAATTATATTCTATATAGAGACTAATAGAACGCACAAAAAAGCGTTCAGTGCTGTGGAGTCAGACACAACTCAGAGCTGACCTTCCCCTGGTTTTTGAGGCTGTAAACGGCATATGAGCAAGTTGCCCATATTTTTTCCCCCCACCAAAGTGATACTGAAGAGTTTAAATCACAAGAGAGGCTCAGCCTTTGAACTAGCAGTACAATGATTTTTTTTTTACATTATAATTGACATAATACAAAATCTAAAGGATCAACTATGTTACTACTTCTGGTTAATTTTCCTAGTGATACAATAATAATATCTGTTTGCATTTAAACTATAAGTGTCACTAATTTATTTCTAAAATCCAAAGAAATACTTCTGCCCAAGGTGTTCAGACTAACTGGCTAAGCACTGCCACATCCTTTCCCTCCCCAGTGCCCTCTGATCACCTCACAAGGTCTTCTCAGCCATCTCAGAAAAGTTTTATTACAAAAGCCAAATAAAATAATCTAAGTAACCAGAAAAAACAAAGCTCAAGTCACAGCAAGCCAAATATGGAACAATTTTTTATAAATGCTTAACAAAAAAAAAACCCAAACCTGTTAAATGAGGTAAAATTTCAAAAAGCTCAGCTGCTGAGGAATCAATTCCAACTCACTAACCCACTGAGATGTGTGTCTGAACAGAGCTGTGCTCCACAGGACTTTCAATGAATGGCTGGTTTTTCAAATGTAAATTGTCACCTTCTTCCCAAGGTGACAAAGTTAGACTT
>NW_006399874.1:5893047-5912102 GCF_000299155.1 Elephantulus edwardii
TCAATCACAAAATAGGCACAGGATATGAATAAACACTTCACCAAAGAAGACATTCAGATGGCAAACAAACACATGAAGATGTTCAAAGTCCCTAGATATTAGAGAGATACAAATCAAAACAACTATGAGATATCCTCTCACCACAGCAACAACAGCAAAGTTCAACAGCACAACAAATGCTGGCAAGTTTGTGGAGAGGTTGGAACTCTTATTCACTGATAATGCGAGTATAAAATGGTACAACCACTATGGAAGGTAGTCTGGCACTGTCTCAAAAAAGTTGTAAATAGAAATACCATTTGATCCAGCAATTTCACTGGGAATATACGTTAAAGAAAGTAAAGCCAGGACTCAAGCAGATGCATGCACACCTATGTTTACTGCTGTGTTATTCACAAGACAAAAGAGACAGAAGCGGATCAAATGAATGGATAGAAAAACTATGATACATTCACACAGTAGAATATTATACAGCACTGAAGAACAATGAACTCATAAAACATTACACGACATGGAGGAGCCTATAGACATGGAGGAGCCTATAGGATATTAAGACGAGTGAAACACCTCAGGCATAAAAGAAAAGAATATTATGTAGCATTGTTGTTATCAAGTAGGGATGGGGAGGGAAAGAATAGGAAAAGAGTGGATAGTTAATGAACACCCAATTAGAACAGATGAGCAAAGAACTGTCTGAAAGGCATATAGGATTAAGCATTATACATATGGCAACAATTTGGAACAAGGTGTATTGCAGAGTGGACTGGGCAAGAGGGAGAGGAGGAAGTAAATGTGCAACAATGAATTTAAAAAAAAAAGACAATACTGACTAAATGTGAAATGTCTTGGAGAAAGTGGAGCCTGGGTGCTCCTTGGAGAAAAGGTTCGTCCCACGTATTTTGAGCATTTAAGGAGGGGATGGTCGTCAGAAAGGACATCAGGCTTGGAAAGGTGGAGGGTCAGTGAAAGAGAGGAAGATCCTCAATGGGAAGGATTGACACAGTGACTGTACCAGCACATTCAAGTATATCAGTGAAGATAAGGACAGCATAGGATAGCATAGAGTTAAAATTTATTGTTCATAGGGTTGCTATGAGTAAAAGCAGACTCACAGCCCCTAACAAGGAGTAACAAAAAAATCCGCTTACAATGACTTTTCAGTTTTTTATAACTTTGTCTCTTTAGACTTATATGTAAATAAAGATAGTCAACAGTGGGAAATGTATGCAGGTCAAATTAATGCAATTAATTCTTACAAGCGAAAATCCTCAGTTGCTATTAGAAACAAAGGCCTGGGGATTTAAACACAAAAATAGAGTTGAAAGGTTTTTTTTATAATGAAAGAAACCACAGTCAAAGTTTTACAAGTTAAAGAATAATTTAACAAAACTTCAACAACAAAGAAATTGTGTATGCCTTTAAACCTGGTAGCATTTTTATCATTAAACGCTAACAAAGGAAACAAAGCTTATTAGAGAAACCAAAGATCAAAGCTAAGTACCACTTTAAAAAAGATGACTCCATCAAAATAAAACTGCAAAACACAGACTATTCACAAAGTCCAAAATCTCTCCTAAAACAATATAACCTATCACACCAAACGTCCCTAAGAAATATTTGCATCTCTGACACATATCCTGACTTTACTGAAGATTCACAAGAGAAAATACACAGCATGCATACAGCATTTTGTACTTAGAATCCTTCATGTGTGCTGCTGAGATAATGCCTGAAGACACTGTTCTTAAAGGCACATTGTTCTAGAAGAAAAACTGGCTTTTTCATTGTTTTGCTTCTAGCTAAGAAACTTCAAAGAGAAAAGCAGAGCACACCACAAAAGTTGCATCAGTATATAAATCCTTCATTTACAACAGTGTAAATATTTTTACTTAGAGGTCAAGAAGATTATATTACCTCAAGTAAAAAAAACAAAACATGTCCAGCAATACAGCCTCCTGATGGCTCGCATATGTAATGGACTGATGGTAATGTTTTAGTGACTAGCAATGCTGGCACACTCTCACTCAAGAAGATTTTGTACTTTTTTTTCTGAACAAATGTACAAGTAGGTTGATCTTTGTTTGCTTTTTAATTTCTGCATAAAAGTAGGGACAAGGGGTGATTTATTAGATGTCATTTTATATATGCTGAAATTTCTAAAGGGGAGAGAACAAAAATAATAGGGACAACAGGAAACAGCAGCAAGAGAAATGAGAAGACAAAAGGGAGACAGATATCAGGTACAAGGGGCTTGGTCCGAATTTGAGATTTGTAGTGTCATTTGGGGTAAATCGCAGGTTCTTTTTCTGTAAGATTAGGACATTAGCAGTTTCTACTTCATGACGCTATTGGGAGATTTGAATGAGATGATTACATGTAAAGCACGTAACACAGAACCTCCTAATTAGAAGCTATCAAAACAGTAACCATTCCTACGCAATTATTTTTACTGTAATCAAATAAGCTACTCTGTGTGATGAGTTGATAGCTTCATCTTAGTTTATTTAGATATGCATTCAACTCTTTAGGAGAAAATTATTTTTAAAAAATAATAATTCTTGAGGTCAAGAAGTAAAGCACTTCCAAGAAATATTTCCTGAAAAAATAAATTTAGCTTCTTATATGCAAGAAGATCACAGACTAAAGAGCCAGATGGCCTAGGTCTGAATTTCAACTCCAGCCTTTGCTGGCCATGTAATTTTAATTATTTATTGAAAGCCAGTCTTTCACTGTTTTTGTTCAGACATTCCTCTAGGTCGTATAGCCCTGGTATACAAGTTGCCGTCCCACGGTCACTTGTGGTTGCTGTGAGGCTGAACACTGTGACACGGATGTGTCAAATGCGTTAAAGGTTGGCTACCCAATGCGGACTGAGAGTGGGGTGGAGCTCCCCGATTAAACAAGCGTGGAAGGAGGAGTGGTATCCACTTCCATAATAGCTTGGCTCCAGAAACCCTATGAACCTGGAGAGAGGATGAAAGGCACCCAAGCGTCAAGGACTCTCCTTCATAGGGTCGCTATGAGTCGCCTGCAACTCGATGGCACTTAACAACAACAACATTGTAAGCTTCAGTTTCCGTTGATGAGGGATGACAATAACATTTCGGGCAGCCGTGAGGATTGTTGTTATTGTGTACTATTTAGTCAGAACAGACCCTTGGCTGACCCTCCAGTGGATTTTCAAAAGCAGTTAATTGCACAGGACGAGACTGCCTATTCTTCTCCCCACAAAGCTGGTGGATTTGAAACTCATACCTCTGGAACTGCAGCGCAGCTTCTTACCACTAGGCCACTGCTGTGTGACGATTATATTAACATATATGAATTGTTTGGGAGTGTGGCACCTATTAAGTGGCATGCAAGTATTAATGATGGTTTATTTCTTGTCTTTGATAATTCTCACTGGGTAAATGTTTACCATACCAATAAACAACTATTGCTAAAACCAACTTTTCCTAAAGCTGACGAGGTTTATGGTTTATGATTTTGAAGTTATAATCTGAAATATTCACCAACTTCCTATAAACACAGTCTTGCTTGTTTGACGAAAGATCTACGTATCAGTGCTTAGTATGTGGCAAAGCTCAACGACACTTTATGGCTATATATGTGTCTGTGTATGTGCACTGAAGTTTAAAATGATGATCCTGGAGTGATGTGAATGTAATACTTTTTATTTTATTTTTACTTGTTTGCATTTTTATATCGTTTGCCATGAACATGTATTGCCTCTAAAGAAATAAAAGGTTATTTTAAGTTATTTAATGAAAAGAAATACATTTTGTATATGGCCAAAGGAAGAAGATCCAAACATTTCATACCTGTATTTATGAATGATGGCATTAAATAGTTTTCCATCTCTCCAGCAGGTAGTGAAATTTTCACACCGTATCCCAGAATAACCCTCCGTTGCCTGCTGTGTCCAGAGAAGCAGCCTCTCTTTTGCAGACATATCCTCTGACTCCCCAGTAACATGGATATCAGATATCTAAACAGAACACAAAAGGTTATATAGCATTAGGAAGGAAGGAAGGAAGCAAGGTCAGACTACCTAATATGGCCATTTATCTAGACTTCTTTCCAATTTACTTAAAAGTCACATTACCTATAGTACCTACTATTACCTAAAGTCAAAGAACATACGATGTGCCAAGCATTGAACAAGTACTATTTTATGTAATCCTTATAAATGCTCACTTGTAAGCCAAATGCATTCCCTCCACGTTACATATAGGAAAATTCAGGCTCAAGAAGGCTAATTAAAAGGTTGAAAAGTTGGGCTCCACGTGAAAAGTGTCTCATTTTTTTTCACTAAATCAACATTTATTGCATTGAAAGTGTTCTGTTCCTCTTTGCTAATCAGATCTCATGCAACAAGCAAACATTTCACTGAAGCTGAACTAGATCAAGAGTAAAACCTATAAATTCAATCACACTACCACCTGCAGAAGGGACCCCGGTGACCTGGTAGTTAGGCGCTGTGTTGTCAACCCTAAGGCACATGCTTCGAATCCACCAGCAGCTCTACAAGACACAGATGGGCAGTCAAGTCCCAAACAATTTACTGCCTTTGAAAACCAGAGTGGGAGTTAACTGTGAGTTGGTTCCCGCTTAACAGTATCTAACAACCAGCTGCAGAGCAGAATTCAATCCACAGGTATTCTTTGTAAAGAACAAGATAGGGGGCAGATAGGAAGGAACACCTCCTTCTATTAACTACATTACAAAATAATTTGGCTTAAAGCCTCTCATTTTCTCATTAATCCATTCTCAGCTTGCTCAACATGAAGCCAATTATCAACTGATGCCTCCTAAACTTTACATGTTTTTACTCAGTGTTCTAAAACTCTTCCATGAGTAACTGTAAAGCAAGTCACCAGTTCACAAGATTGACATTTTTCCAGTAGAGTCTCTTTGTAAAAGTCCTACCAATTTGCACATATGGAGCTCTGGTGGTTTAGTAGTAAGGAATTGCACTGCCCAAGGCAAGTGGTTTAAATACACCAGCTACTGCATGGGAGAGAGATGGGCAATCTCTTCCTATGCAATTAACTATCACTTAAAACCCACTAGAGGGTCAGCTATGGGTCGGTTCCAACTCGATGGCACAATATTAAATCACAAAGTGACTTTACCAAGAATTTTACAGGAATACCAAAGCTCAGATTAATACAAACAACTGTTCCCTTAATCAGTGAAGGATGCAAAGTTAAGAGATCAAAAAAGATAGGTAGTAAACCAAGATAAGAATAAGAGATTAGAGATAAGACAGAAGAAGTATACATCATTTTTTAACAGGAAAAAAAGTCATGATATAGGCTACTAGGACCCTAGCCTCACACCAAACCCCACTGCCATCAAGCTAATAATAACGCAGAGCAATCCTGTAGGACCGATAGAGTAGAAATGCCACATAAGAGTTCCTAAGTGGTAAAATTTAATTATGCTCATATGGAATCTGTACCTAGACCAAGAGGCAGACACTGCATGGATTAAGATCAGGAAGGGTGTGCATCAGTGTTGTATCTTTTCTCTAAACCTATTCAATCTGCATGCTGAACAAATAATTCTTGAAACCAGACTCTATGAAGAGGAGTGTGGCTTCAGGATTGGAGGAAGACTCATCAACAATATGTGTTATACAAATGGCAACTTTGCTTGCTGAAATTGTGCAGCATATTAAGTGCTTGCTGCAGAAGATCAAGGACTACAGCCTTCAGCATGGATTACATCTCAGCATCAAGAATACAAAGATCTTCACCCTGAAACCCACAGCGTCCCTTTTCAGCAGGAAGTAGCTAAGAGAATACGCCGTCCCCTTTTCCTTATGACTCAGGGTGAAGTCTCTCTCAGGGAGGAGTGATAGGGAATGGCAAAGGATACACTGACAAAGAAGATTAATCAGAACTGGCTTTGACAAGCACTGTGGCATTTGGACAAGAACAAACTGGGAGGAGGGTAGAGAGAATAGTGCAACAATGAATGAGTGGAAGCCCAAAATCTCTGTAAATGTTTATGAAAATTAATAAAATATAATTATAGAAAAAACAACAACAACAAAAAAAGAATACAAAGATTCTCACCACAGGCCCAATAGTCAACATTATAAGAGGAGGTGAAAAGACTGAAGCTGCCAATGATTTAATCTTTCTAGGATCAACAATCAACACCTAGTATCAGCAGTCAAGAAATCAGGAGATGTATTATATTTGGCAAATCCACTGGCAGAGAACATTCCTAAATACTGAAGAGCAATGATGTCAGTTTGAGGACTGAGGTGCTCTTGATTCAGATCCTAGTCTTTCAATCATCTCTTACTCTGAAAAGAGTACTCTGAAAAGAGTACTGAATATTCCATGTGCTGCCAAAAGAACAAACACATATGTCCTGGAAAGGGTGTGTCCAAGAGTGCTCCTTGGAGGCAAGGATGACAAAACTTCATCTTTCATATGTAGCTAGGCAAGGTTATTCCTTGGAAAGGGACATTATGCTTGGAAAGAAGGAAGGTCAACAATGAAGAGGAAAACTCCCCTCCGAGATAGACCCACACTGTGACTTCAGCTGCAGGGTTTCAGAGATGATGAAGACGATACAGGATAGCAAATTTCAGGTTCGCTGTTCACAAGGTCACTATGAGTCGTCCTTGGTGACATCAAACCATAACCACAATGGTTAAGAAAGCTGATTGCCTTATCTTTCTCGTAAGCAGTTGGTGGTTCAGAGGTTTGAACTGTCGATTTTTCAGTCAGAAGTTCATCCCTTATGTCCTGTATCACTGTTGTTGCTTACTGTTGAATTGAAATGACCCACGGCTAACCCTACAGTGAAGCAGTTAATCTCAGGAGGAGATTGCCCATCCTTCTCCTGTGGATAGCTGGTGGATTCAAACAGCATGCCCTTGGGATTGCAGCACAGCTTCTGACCACTAGGCTTCCAGAGCTCCCTAGGGCTCCTTAATAGTCCTTTATGATTATAAGTTGACTACTTCATCTATACAATGAGGTAGAAACAATAAAAGAGACAGAGCAAAGGCAGACAACAGTAACAACAGAAACAAGTCACACTTCAGATTCTTTTCCGTCTTGAAGGTCTTCCTAAGCCTTTAGCCATCAATTTAAACTCATCATGATGACCCACACAGTCCCACAGGGTGCCCAAGGCTGTAAATCCTTAAGGCAGCAGACTGCCAGGTCTTTCTCCCTAGGAACTGCTGGTCAGTTCAGACTTCTGAACTTTCTGCTAGCAACCAAGCTTTTAACCAAAAGATGTTTCAGTCCAACAGAGAAATCAGAGATGAAAATGGGCAGTCAAAACAACTGAAAACACAGAATTATTTTTTTTTAAAAAGAGAGAAACCCAATTGAGACTAAAGAAAGTCTTTGTCATGAGGTCATGCTCAGCTCCAAACAGAAGGTCCTTTATTCCTCCCAGCTGCCCTAACAGCCAGTAGCCTGCTTAGTCCAAGACCTGCAGCACTCAAATCTCTGCCAAGCCTGGCATTCCCTCATTACATCACTTGTCAGAGAACACAGCAAGGCGCTAGCACACAGTTTCTCCAGACCCCAGCAGACGCTGCCGTGTTCTGTGGAGCACCAGGGCAGCCACAGCCCTGAACAAAATGCTAGGATTTCACAGCACAGTTCAATGTATCCATTTTCATGATCTTCTCTAGTAATCTTACATTAATCTCTGTAGTTTGAAAAGAATTGTGTACATTAACACATTTTATAGTATATAAAATAAAAATGACCTTTTTTTTTCTCCTTTCATTTATGGGGAGTGGGTGAGGAGGACAGGGCAGAAATATCATGTATCATGCCTATTCTTCTGAGCAGAAGTTTCTGATTTTCATGGGGTTGCAGTGAGTCACAGTGGACTTGAAGACATCCAACAACAAATAAAACTTTTCTACTCAACTTCCAATAAACAGTCTAGTCTGAAATAATGAAAGGTATTGCTGGCATATTCCATGAGTTTAACTCTTATCTCCATCTCTTACATGCTCTTAACTACTCTAATAGACCATTTCCTAACTTGTAAAATTATGATAATAATTATTATTGTATGAAGCAGTCCTCAGAACAGAGCAAGGAAACACTGCATGGTTCAAAAGCTGGAAAGTAGCGCGTCAGGGATGCATACTGTCCCCATACTTTTTCAATCTGTAGGCAAAACAGATCATTCGGGAAGCAGGGCTTTATGAGGAGGAGTGTGGCATCAAGATTGGAGAAAGATTCATTAATAATGTACGATATGCAGATGACACAGCCTTGCTTGCTGAAACTGAAAAAGACCTGAAGCACCTGCTGCAAAATGTCAAGGACTATAGTCTTCAATATGGATTGAAGCCCAACATCAAGACGACAAAATTCTCACCACTGGGAAAATTGGCAGTACTTTATTAGATGGAGACGAGATTAAGGTTGTTAACAATTAAAGCTTGCTCGGATCCACATTCAACACTCTTAACACCAGCAGTCAGGAAATCAAAAGACAAATTGCATTGGGAAAAATGTGCTGTCATGTTGATGTCAGTCTAGATACAAAGATAAACCTAATCCAGGCCATGGTTTTCTCAATTACTTGTCATGCTTCAGAGACTTGGACAATGACTAAGAAAGACAGAAGAATAATAGATGCCTTCGAGTAGTGGTGCCAGAGAAGAGTGTCTTGAACATACCACAGTCTGCCAAGAAAACAACTACGTCTGTCTTGGAGAGGGTAAAACCAAGTCTCTCCTTGGGGACTAGGATTTTGAAGCTCCGCCTCACTTACTTTGGCCACGTGGCCAGGAGAGACTGGTCCTTGGAGAAAGACATCATGGTTGGAAGGGTGGATGGACAGCACAGCAGAGGAAGACTCCAGATGAAATGGATTTATACAGTAACTGGAGCAACGGGGGTTGGTGTGTCCAAGTTAGTGAGGCTGGCTCAGGACAGGGATGGGTTCAGAGCTCCAGTATATAGGGTCGCTATATATTGCAGGTGACTCAATGGCACATAGGAATAACATACTAGGGCAGGTTGGAAGTAGGAGTGGCATCCAATTCCTAAACAACATGACTCCAGAAACTCTATGAACTTTGATAAATGTTGATAGTTGTAGAGGGGCTTCAGGCAGTTTGTTCATAGGGTCGCTATGAGTCATGCTCAACTCAAAGTAACCAACAACAACACAGTATTATAGCAATTGAACATTTTCTCTCTCACATCCATCAGATGAGAACCAATTCAAAGCTGATCCTTCAATGAGTGTCAAAAGACAAGTCACACGGGAAGAGATTTCCTACCTTTCTCTCTCAGTGTCTCTGGTGGATTGGAACTGCAAGAGAGCTGCAGCCTTTGGGTTCCCAGTCACTGCCTACAGGTTCAGTCACCTGAGCTCCCTTCAACAATATCAGCACAGTATAACAACTGGCATATAGTAGGTACTTTCTGAATGTGATTAGCTTGCTTATTACTGTGGTTATTGTCATTAGTCACTCATTGAGAACGTGAAAATGTCTGCAAACCTTTGGTTTTATTATTCTTTTCATTCTCTATGTGTAGAAATAATTCAATACTTTGTTGTCTTCTCGAGCTGCCCTTGGAAGTCTTCTGTTCATCTCTTCGTCACAGCTTCCCTTTGTTTTGGCTTCTTAACGTTCTGGTGCAATTTTCAGTCTCTTCTTACATCCACTCTAGTATTTTTCTTTCTCCCCTGTCTTTGTAATGACCTTGTGATTTTTTTTGAAGGATGATGCTTTTGACTGTCAACCCACAGTTCATCTAGTCTTTAATCATGATGGGCCTAAAATGATACAGATTGATGCCTATTGTCGCCCTGCCTTTTCAGGTCCCCATAAGTTCTATCCTAATTCCTTCAGGCATGTCCTCTGCCCACCAAACTCTTCAACCTTGTCCCTCCCTAGTCTCAGTCTCTCTGCCCACCCTCCATAACCCTTTGGACTTTTATCCGTATCTTACTTTGTATCCTTCTATCTTTACAACATGCAGTAAAAAGAGATTCCGTATTTATTCTCAGCATAATGCTCTCTAGCCTCTTCCATTATTTTATTAGTATCAACTACAAATTAGTTAACGTCTACATGAAAATGGCATTATACTAATGAAAGCAAATTAACAGAGGGTTGCGGGGGGGAAGTAAGCAAATTAACAATAAAATTCCCCAACTGTCATGTGTCCCCCGCTCCCCAGTAGGTATATACTGAATGACAAATCTTCATTTCACTTGAATTATTGTTGCTATGTGCCACTAGGTTGATTCCAACACAGGGCACCCTGTAAAACTGAACACACTGCCCCATCGGATGTCCTAAGGCTGTATTCGCCCAGGAACGGACTACTGGGTCTCTACTCCCAGAGGAGAGCTTTGAGTCAGCAGCAAAGTACTTAACCACTGTGCAACCAAAGGTTCCTTTCACTTCTTTCACAGGGGCAACGTCCGTTCGTATTCACGGATTCACACCTAGAATGTAGTGTCACTCCTGCAGAGCTAAACCAGGAAACGATGGCCCATCTTTTATGACTCTATCAAGTATGTTTCTTTTCCAAGATATTTCAAACCAAAATTAGAAAAGAAAAAAATATTCTGCTGCAAGATTTTATCTTAAATATAAATATTTTCCAAAGCCCTGACCAAAAGCTGGCTCACAGAGAACAGTTCTAGTCTATAAAAATACTTAAAAGTACACTCAACACTACACCATCCCCAGAAGTGCCTGGTCATGTAAGAAAGTGGGTTCCAAATATAGATTCTGAAAATACTGTTTCTATGGAAAAGAAAACAAATCCCTCAGGAAAAAAAAAATCTAACTATTGAGATGAAAGACTTTCAAGCTCATTGAATCAGAAGTCTGGCTGGTGGCTATATTTTTAGAACAATGAAAGTGCAGAACATAGGGAGTTGTGCTCCCAACCCAAGGGCCATGGCTGTCTGGTGGTTAGAATCAGTCAGCTTTCCCCAAGCAATCAACCTCTCAGAAGCCCAGAGGAGGGTTCGCTCTTAGTCAGTTTTTGCTGAACAGCAATGAGATGAGATGATGAGCCCTGGTGGTTTGGTGCATAGCATGCCGTCCTACTAACTTGAAGGTCAGTGTGGGAATCCAACAGCTGTTCCAGGAGAGAGAGATGGGCACTCCCGATTTGACGGACAGCCTCAGAAACCAAAGAGAAGATCACGAGGAGCTGACCTCAACTTGACGGAAGCGGGTGGGGGGTGGGGGCGGAGATGGCAGGCAACAAAAGATCCCATCTATCCAACACATAAATAATTTTCACAATTCATGATGCTTTAACTTGAGAATATAGGCACTGCTTCTATTTTACTTTTTCATTCCATGTAAGTCAGCTCAAAAACAAATTAAAAGACTGAAAAATATCAGCCTGGAAGGAAGGAATGAGTAAATCAATACATACTGTTGTTGTGTGCAATGGTTTTGGAACCAACTCACAGCTGACCCTCCAGCAGGTTTTCAGAGGCTGTAAAATGCACAGAAGAGGACCACCCATCTCGTTTCCACAGAGCAGCTGGTGGATCCAAACGGTTTGCCTCTGTGTTGGCACTGCAAGTCTTTACCACTAGATCACCAGAGCGCCCATGATAAATATGTAAGTACATTTATAAGTGGAAAGCTACCAACAACAACAACAACAAAAAGCCCAAATCATACTCTGCTATATTCACCTATCCTTCTTCCACAGTACCTCTTAACTGCTGATGCTTTATTCCATATATTTTCATTCACCCTCGGGTGAATACAGCTGGGACAACATAAACTAACAGGAGATAAAAGAGGACAAGACAGGAGGAGGCTTGCTTCCAATTCATCTAGGTTAATCTGTTGCAAAATCAAACACGTGGCTGCTTCTCTTTGGTCAGAGATGTAAAATCACATGACTCCTGTTTCACAGTGGCCATCTAGTCAACAGCCTCCGAGAAGAAGGTCAGGCAATTTCAGTCACACTCTGATGAGCAAGAGGCCACAATGAGCCATTGAGGACAAGCAGAGCGCTTTACTTCTGCAATCTAAGAGCCCAAGAAATCAGCGTTGGAACTTCTGAAAGCATTGTTGTTGTTGTTGCAGTTGTGTCCTGTCGAGTCAGAAGTGACCCAGAGCTGACCCTCCGGGAAGCTCACCACCGCTCAGGAGCAGACTGCCCAGCCTTCTGCTGCCGAGCAGCTTGTGGCTAAATCCAACTCTTTTGAAACCTCCTTGTGTGTGCTGATTCATCTGGAAACTCACTTGCTCACCTGCTAGCTTCTCATAATCAAAAGGGAAGAAGCAAGTGCCTCTACTAATATTAAGTGTTCCAAGATTATTTTTTTTAAGGAGACGAGAGATAACTGGATTCTTGCATACTTAGTCTCACTGTAAATACTACTGTATTGAGGTAATTCATCTCTTTAGTTTAAACTATTTACCTCTCGACTCCAGTGTGAGTCCAAACATCATCTTTTATATCAAAATGTCTAGAATGACATCAGAGAGTATTCTGGAACAAAATTCACTGTCTGGATTAGAACCACTTACAGCTGATCTCTCTGGCTAATGCTGTCCTGTTACCACTTCCTGGTTCCTGTTGTTTATTTATTCTACAGCCACAGCGGTTTACTCTACAGCCACAGCGGTCCAGTTCTGTCTTGGCTGACCTCTCTAGTCTTCCACTTCTATCCTGAGGTCACATCGTATAAATCCTGTGTTCTCTATCCTATTGCCCTTCCTCTCCTTAAATGGTTTCCTCATTCTCTGCCCAACCTGGCACATACAGGTGGTCAATAACAATCTGGTAATTAAGAGGTAGGAAGAGGAGGAAAAGGTAGGAAGGGAGAAAGTAATAAAGAAGAAGTATGAAAGAGCAGCAAAAAGCATTCATCTGTTATGTACAAGTTTTAAATTATCACTTAAGACTCTGTCACTGTATAATTAATACTATCAAATGTCTACTAATAAATGTACACAAAAACGAATAAACCTAAACCTTCGCTCAAATTTAAAACAAAAATTTCCTTAAAAAGACTGCTATTTTAGATAAGTAATCTCTTTCCAGTGACTTCCCTTTCCAATAATAACAAAAATCTCCAAGCACTGCACAAAATCACCCAGCAGCAAACACAAATCCACCAATGAGAACCCAATGTCAAGCCTCTTCTGGATCACTCTTGAAAAAGAGTCTTAAATTGGCTCAAGTATATGGCATTCAAAAATATAACAGAAGACAATTCAAAAGTTTTCATTTCATACATACTCTGATTTCATTCACAGCTTACCGCTAAATGACCCACATGCTACTAAAATGAATTGTAACAGCTTCACAGAGCTAGTCACCTGAGGCGGGGAATAGGAAAGTCCACTGAGCAAAGTCAATGCCACCAGACAATTGGGCGTTGGGAACACCCTATTTTTACCGACACTGTCATGGTGCTGGCATGCACTAAGTACACAAGAGCAGCTAACTCCAAGGCAGCGAAGCGTACCCCTTAAAAGCTTATTCATGTTTTTAATACGGTAACATTATTCTATACAAGTCCACTCAGATTTCCTCCTTTCAAAGGTAAAAATGTTAAGGAACTTGTGCAACAATGAATGAATATTAAAAGAAAAAAAGAAAGGGAACTGGGCAGGGAGGAAAATGTGCAACAATGAATGACTGAAAATACAAATTCTCTGTAAACTTTTGTTAAAATCACAATTAAAATTTTTTTAGCAAATGTTAAAACTGAACTACATGGCATGATTTACCTAAATTCTAAGAGCACGCTAGTAGGAAATAAACCTAGTCTCATCCAAACAAAGATCTCTGACAGTGAAATTTCTCCTAGGCATTTATAAAAAATAAATTTTTGCAGTGTTCTCTTAATTATTTATTTGTGTTAGTAGCCATGGTTGATGCAAGGGGCAAAGCCTCCTTTCTGAATACCCACCACTAGGGAAATGGCTGCAGAGATATAGGCCATGCAAAGATCTACACATCTGTGAAGGGCCTAGCTTTACCCTAAGCCCCAAGGTCCAGATTCTTTACACTGGAGCATCTCAGAATCTTTATCAGTAGAGCAGCTGATACACAGAAATCTACACCAGTGTAAAAAAGATAAAATCACTGCTTATACATGATCTGAGTTGATAAAAAACTTATCTTCACTAGACAAAAACTCAGTTTGAACCATGTAGTGCTTCCTTGCTCTGTTCTGACAAGAGCCTCCTGGTTCAACTGCAGGTTTCTCCCAAGCACAATCAAGTTTCTGGGATCCCCTTTCTTCTCAGAGTTAGCCACAGTTTGTTGTGACCCACACAGTCAAAAGCCTTTGCGTAGTCAATGAAACACAGACATACCTCTGGTGCTTTCTGCTTTCAGCCAAGATCCACTTAACATTAGCTATAATATTCCAACTACCACAGTCTCCCAATCTCTTCTAAACCCAGCCTGCACTTCAGGCAGTTCTCTGCTGATATGCTGTTCCAGTCATTTCTGGATAATCTTCAGCAGAATCTTGCTTGCATGTGATATCAATGATATTGTTCATTAATTTCCACACTCTATCAGATCACCTTTCTTTAGAATGAGAACAAATATAGATCTCATCCAGTCAGTTGGCCAGGTGGTTGTCCACAATATTTCTTGGCACAACTTGGTGAGCACACCGAGGACAGTGTCTGTTGAAATATGTCAACTGGTATGCCATCAATTCCTGGGGCATCGTTTCTTTCCAATTCCCTCAGAGCAGTCTGAACTTCTTCCTTCATTACCACAGGCTCTTGCTCATACATCGTTTCATGAAATTTTTCTGTATCTACCAATTCTTTTTTTGGTACAATAACTCTGTATACTCTTTCCAAATTGGGAAGGGTGTACGCCAGGGATGTGTCCTATCTTCATACCTTTTCAATCTATATGCAGAACAGATTATCTGGGAGGCTGGGCTCTATGACAAGAAATGTGGCATTAAGAATGGAGGAATACTCATCAACAATCTGTGTTATGCAGATGACACAACCCAGCTTGCTGAAACTGAGGAGAACCTGAAGCACTTGATGCAGAAGGTCAAGGACTGCAGCCTTGAATATGGATTGAAGCTCAATATAAAAAAAAAAACAAAAAAAACACAGCTGTTAACAGCCACCGTTTGCTTGGCTCCACAGTTAACACTCGTGTACCAGCAGCCAGAAAATTAAAAGACAAATTGTCATGGGGAAGTCTGCTGTCAGAGACCTCCCAAAGTACTGAAGAACAATGACGTCATTCAGGAGACTATGGTGCACCTGATCTAGGCTGGAGAAGACTGTTGAATATACTATGAACTGCTAGGAGAACAAACACCCTAGACAGGGTGATACCAGGCTGCTTCTTGGAGGCAAGGATTCTGAAGCTTTGTCTGACCTACTTTGGACATATCTCAAGGTGAGACCAGTCCTTTGAGAGGGATATCATGCTTGAGAGGGTGGAGGGACAGTGCAGAAGAGGAAAACCCTCAATGAGATGGATTGAGTGAGTGTCTGGGCAATGGGGGTAGGTGTGTTAGAAACAATAAGATTGGCACAGGATAGAGCAGGGTTTAGGGCTGTCGTACATAGGGTTGCTGTGAGTCGCAGGGGTCTGGATGGCACACAACAACAACGACAGACAAAATCCAAACCAAATAAGTTACTAAAGAGTCAGTTCCAGTTGATAGTGAATGCAGAAAGTAAAAGGTGTACCAGAAAATAAAAAGACACTCCACAGTATTTTCAAAGCTGGTCTTTTGGAATCAAATCACCAGACCTCTCAAGACACCTCTGAATAGGTTCGAATAGTCAACCATTACTTGTTAGCATTGTTAGGGGCCACTGAATTGGTTTCAACTCTTAGTAACCATGTACACAACAGGAAAAACACTACCTGGTATCCTCCTGTAGGGCAGGAGTAATAAGCAGGACATCCTCACAATTATTGCTAGGTCTGAGGACATTGTTGCAACCGCTGCCTCCACTAACAGCCTGAGTATTTCAATTTGCACCATCCAGAGAGTCATCTCATTAGATTAGACACATTTTAGCAGTCTCCCCGCGCCCCCTTAGGCATGTCTGATTTGCTCTGACAGCTTCTTTTTTTGCTTTATGAGAGATACTCTGAGTATCCTTTGAAAGATATCTCTATTGTTGCTGTTATATGCTACTGAGTCACTTGGGACTCATAGTGACCCTATGTATAAGAGCCCTAAATCCTGCTCTATCCTGTGCCAACCTTACTGTCTCCAACACACCTACTCCCACTACCCCTATTAAGGAGTTTAAAAAAAAAATCCACACACTGTGTGGATATACCATAGTTTTCTTTTTGATTGTTGATGTTTGTTTGTTGTTGGGTTGCTTCCATCTCTTTGCCATTGTAAATAATGTAGCAATAAATACAGGTGTGCATACATTTGAGTTGTGGCTCTGGTTTCTTTAGGGTATATTCCCAAGAATGGAATGGCTCAAATTGTTTTTCTATTTCTAACTTTTTGAGAAAACTCCAGACTGCCTTCCACAAAGGTTATACCATTTTATATTCCCACTAGCAGTGAATAAGAATTCCAATCTCACCTTTCTACGAAGATGGCGCCGAAAGCTAAGAAGGAAGCCCCTGCCCCTCCCAAAACTGAAGCCAAAGCAAAGGCATTAAAGGCCAAGAAGGCAGTCCTGAAGGGCATCCACAGCCAAAAAAAAAAGAAGATCCGCACATCACCCACCTTCCAGAGGCCTAAGACGCTGAGACGCTGAAGGCAGCCCAAATACCCCCAGAACAGCGCCCACAGGAGAAACAAGCTTGACCACTATGCCATCATCAAATTTCCCCTGACCACTGAGTCAGCTATGAAGAAGATAGAAGATAACAACACACTTGTGTTCATTGTGGATGTCAAGGCCAACAAGCACCAAATTAAACAAGCTGTAAAGAAGCTCTATGACATCGATGTGGCTAAGGTCAACACTTTGATTAGGCCTGATGGAGAGAAGAAGGCCTATGTTCGACTTGCTCCTGATTATGATGCTTTGGATGTTGCCAACAAAATTGGGATCATCTAAACTGAGTCCAGCGGGCTAATTCTAAATATAAATTTTTCTCACCCCAAAAAATTAAAAATAATTCCAATCTCTCCACAACCTTGCCAGCACTGAAAAAGTAAAATAGCAAAACATTACACAACATGAGGGAGCCTTAAGCACCTTATGCTAAGTGAAATATCTCAGTCACACAAGGACAAATACTGCATAAAACCACTGTTATAAAAATAAGACAGACATGGGGCAACTGGGGAGGGAATGGAGAAAGTGTGGATAGATAATGAACACTGCATTAGAACAGATGAGGGGAAGAAATGTCCAAAAGAAATATATGACTATGCATTACATGTGTGAGTGCAATTTGGAACAAAGGGTGCTTTGTGGGAAGGGTTGGGGGAGGGGGAAAAATGCAACAATGAATAAAAAAGGGGGGAGGGAAAAGGTCACACTCTAGTGTTAAGCACTGACTCCTTCCAGAATACTTCTATCCTAACAGGCTGACAAAATTGTAAACTATCTATGGAATTAGGGGAATATAGCTGTACAATCAGTATGTCTGATGCCTGATGCAAAATAAATGTTCAATATTTGCTAAAAAATTTATAAAATGATGAATGAATATGAGTTTTCAGGGAAATAAAAGGAGGCAATCGATTCTGCTCACATAGACTGCCTATTAAAATCTGAAAACAGAGAAAAATCTTCAAATCAGAACATTATGACGAGAGATCCCCTCTTTCTACACAAGCAGAAGATAGAAATGAAAGTTATTAACTATATAAAGCATGTTATAGTTATTAAGTCCTATTCACTTTTATCACCTCATTTGACCATCAAAACTAATAAAAAAGGGGTGGTGGAATCACCCACATTATAAGCAAGGAAACTAAGACCTACAATGAATATCAAGTTTCTATTTTCTGCAAGAAGTTCTTATAAATTATTTTTCCTTTAAGACAACCAGATCTATAGGGACTCTTGACAATCAGTCCATAATGAACTTTTAATCTGTTAATGAACTATCTCATTTTACAGAATGGAAACTGAGCACAGGACACACATGGACGGCAATTAATCAGTGACAGTAACTCCAATGGCCTCCAACAGAGGATACAAAATATCAGTTCAGAAAGCTGGACCAAGGGTGGGGGTAAGTTAGCAAAATACAGTTTGTGTCTTTCGAGTATTTCGAGTAAATAAAAAAATAAAAGATTATACTCTTTATAGGAAAGTACAAACGCTGAAGGAATGAACACAGCAGGGGAGGAGGCACTTCTCAAGATTCTTCTCCTTGACAAAGGCTCTAACGAGTAAAAGTTGGAAGGAAGATCAGTGCAGAACTGTACAGGAAATACCAATAAGAAGAGCTAATCACAAGATTAAATACTCAGGAACCAATCTAACTAGAAACACAAAAGACCTATTCAAAGAAATCACAAAACTTTACTTCAAGAAATAAAAAGAGACCTAGAGAAATGGAAGACTATACCATGCTCACAGATAGGAAGACTCAATATTGACACTTCTAACAAGATCAGGGCGATCCCAGTACACATTATCAATTCCATTCTTCAGTGAGACAGAAAAGGCAATTTCCAATTTTGTATGGCATATAAATAGACCCCAGATAAACAAAGGACTAATGAGAAAGAGAAATAATGTTGTTGTTGTAATGTGCCGTCGAGTCGCTTACGACTCATAGCGACCCTATGTACAACAGCTGTAAACACTGCTCTGTCCTGTGCCAGTCGCACTGTCTCCAATACACCAATCCTGATTACCCCAGCCACTGAATCAATCCACCTCATAGAAGGCCTTCCCCTCCTCCGCTGTCCCTCCACCCTCCCAAGCATGATATCCCTCTCTAAGGACTGGTCCCTCCTTAAAACATGTCCAAAGTATGTTAGACGGAGCCTCAGAATCCTTGCCTCCAGGAAGCCACCTGGTTTAACCCTTTCCAGGATGCATCTGTTTGTTTTCCTAGCAGTCCATGCTACCCTCAATACTCTTCTCCAGCACCACGGCTCAAAGG
>NW_006399874.1:5912472-5938738 GCF_000299155.1 Elephantulus edwardii
CTGCAGTCGTTGACCCTCTGCAACAAGTGCATGAGGTCCTCCTCACTTTCAGCAAGCAGGGTTGTGTCATCTGCATAATGCAGATTGTTGATAGATCTTCCACCAATCTTGACCTCACATTTCTCCTCATAGAGCCCAGCCTCCCGGATAATCTGTTCTGCATATAGGTTGAAAAGGTATGGAGATAGGACACATCCCTGGTGTACGACCTTCCAAATTTTGAACCATGCAGTGTTTCCTTGCTCTGTTCTGACGACTGCCTCTCGGTCCAAGTATAGGTCTCTCAACATCATTCTCCCAGATCTCAAATCCTACTACACAACCATACTGGTGAAGACAGCATAGTACTGGTACAGCAAGAGACACAAATATCAATGGAACAGAGCTGAGAACCCAGAAATCAGCTCATCTACTTATGGTCAAATGATAACTGACAAGGAGATAAAATCAAGTTATATGTGCAAATGACAGCATCTTTAACAAATGACACTGGCAAAAATTAGAAAACTATCTGCAGAAAATTCATGCAAGACCCACACCATACACAAAAACCAACTCTAAGGGGATCAGGGACCTACGAGTAAAACTAAAGTCTATTAAGTTAATCAGAGAAAAAGCGAGGAACAACTCTTGAAGCCTTGTTCTATAAAAGAAACAGACTTACAAGCATAGTGAAAAAATAACCAAGAGAACATAAAATAGATCAAGAGGACATTCTAAAATTCAAATCCCTAAGCACGATACAAAAACTTCTCCAACAGGGTCAAAAAAAAACCCCAGACATGGGAAAAGATATTTGGCAATGACAGCTGATATGGTACACGTATCTAAAATTTACAGAATAATCCAGCACCTTAACAAGAAAAAGGCAAACAAATCAATCACAAAAATATGCACAAGATATGAATAGACACCTCAGTAAGAAAGAAATTCAGATGGCCAACAAAAACAAGAAGAATTGTTCAAAATCTCTATCTAATACAGAGATACTAATCAAAACAACTATGAAATAATATTTCCCCCAGCACTAATAGCAGCATTCAGTAACAAGTGCTGGCAAGGTTGTGGAGAGATCTGAACTCTTATTCCTTGCTGGTGGGAATATAAAATGGTGCAACTGCTATGGTGCTTTCTCAAAGAGTTGGAACTAGAAAGACCATTTGACCCAACCATTCCATTCTGGGGGGAATATACCCTAAAGAATCCAGAGCCATGTCTCAAACAGGCATATGTACATCCATGTTTATTGCTGTGTTGTTTACAACAGCAAAGAGAGAGAAGCAGACCAACTGCCCATCAACAAAAGAATAGGTAGGAAAACCGTGGGACATCATATAATGGAATATTACCCAGCACTGAAAAATAACAACATGGGTGAGCCTGGAAGACATTAAGTTGAGTGAAAAATCTCAGTCACAAAGGACAAATATCGCATATCACTGCTGTTATAAAACAGGACTAAAACATTTATATAAAAAAAAAAACAAACCCAAGACTAAAGGAGTTCTGATGGACTAGTGCAAGAAGCTCCACTGCAATCCCAAAGGCACGCAGCTCGAATCCACCAGATGCTCCACTGGAGAAGGAGGGGCAATCTCCTCGTTTGCCAGTGGAATCCAATTCAATGGTACCCAACAAGAAGAAAAAACAACCAACCAATCAACCAAAAGGACTGACAAGGGGGAGAAGGGGAGAATAGGAGAAGAGTGGAAAAAATAGGAACAGTGGACTGAAACAGATGAAGGGAAGGACTGTCTGAAAAGAACGTATGATTAGGTATAATATGTATGAAGTTAACAATCTAGAGCAAGAGACATATTACAAAGTGGACTGGGGCGGGGGCAGGAAGGAAAATGTGCAAAAACGACTGAATGAAAACCTAAGCTTCTTGTAACTGTTAGTTAAAATCACAATTTTAAAAGCGTTTTTTACAAAAGAGAACTGTACAGGGTGGGGACCTACATTCAATTTCTGACTCCATCGTTTCCTAGCTCTGTGACTTCAGAGTCTTCAGTTTCCTCTCATATAAAACACAAAGGTAGGGCAGCAATAGGGCCTCCTCATAAGAGATGATGAGAGACTAATGGGACAGAATTCAGAAGCATTCCCACAATAAGTGGAGGTAATGAGATATAAGGGTGACCACTATGGTAAACTCTTTTATTAACATTGTTGGTGTTGCTGTGTCACAATGTGTTACTGTTGCTGAGTCCAAATCTACCCAAAGCTGACCCTCCGGTGGCTGGCGGGTTTTCAGAGGCAGTTAATCACACAGGAGGAGACTGTCCATCCTTCTCCCGTGGAACAGCTGGTGGTCTCAAACTGTGTGCCTTCCAGATTGCAGTGCAGCTTCTTGCCACTAGGCCACCAGAGCTCCCTATTACTTGGCATAACAGTCAGGCAAAGTAAAATCTATATTGAATTTGTCAACATAAGCAAATATTCCCAAACCACCATGTTTGTTTCCAAAAGAAATTTCCTCAAAACAACATTTTAACAATCTTGGCAGAAGCAAATGTAATCAACACATTTTCAGTGTCTGCTTTCTTATCTCAAAAATGTGTGAAAATGCTCCACAAAGTATAATGGTAAAGTGGTGTAAATATTCTGAAAATTCTATCTGGTTATAAACTGCCTATCTAAACGAAGAGCTAAATAGAATTAAAAAGTAATTTAAAAATTAATAATATTAAAAAGTTAATACTCTAAATTAATATCTACCTTTCATAAATACTCATTTTAAATGAGCATTATATAAATTGAAGATATTAATATAACTATTTCATTTTTTGTAGAATAATTGAAACTTTTTCATACTTTTCATTTAACTGAAGAAACTGATTAAAATTTGAAAATTAAAAACTTTGTTTGAAATCCAAATGCTAACCAGAAGCAGAGGGGGAAATGAGATTAAACCTTAAAAAAGGAAAAATAAAATAGTTCAATAATAAATAAGTTAATTAGTCAACTATAAACTGAATGACCTTTGTTTTCAAGAACTATGAAGCAAAATTACTGCATGAAATAAAAATATATTGAGTAGTTATTCTCCTTGAAATCTGTAGACTAAGCATCATAAAAACTTAAGTGGAAAAAAATATATTCTTTTAGGATGATGTAACATTAATGTGGTCTTTGCTAATTTTTAGATAAATTTTTATTCAGAAACTAACTGTAAAATCTGTTTAATACTCATACTTATTTATCAACCTTCTTTGGATTATTTCTTCTAAGACTCTACACGATTACCAAATTCACAAGAGATGAAAAACAACCACCACCACAACAAAATAGTTAGATTTTTATCATTTAATATATAAATACATGGTTTGGTTGGAAAATTTAATTTCTTCAGGATGATCATTCCAGTAGGTTTACTTTCAGTGACTCACAGTTTTTGGCTGCCTTTTTTTCTGAGTGACTCCATTTAAAAGCCATGTTATTTCTATGAAAAAACATTGGCCTATGCTTTACTCTTCACAGAGTTCCCACTCCAGGCTCGATACAGAATTTGTGCCACTGAGTCTGAACCAACTTATAGCTGACCCTCCACTGGGTTTTCAGAAGCTATAAATGCATTTGAGGACACTATCCTTCTTTCTCCTTCCAATATATAATGTTGTTGTTGTTGTTGTTACCGTGTGCTATTGAGTAGCCTGCAACTCATAGTGATCCTATGTTCTATATCTGAACTCTATTCAGAACCAGTTTCATTATCTCTGACACACCTATCTCATTACCCCAGATACCATACCAATCCATCTCATCCAGGTTATTCCTCTTCTATGCTGTCCCTGCACCTTTCCAAGCATGATGTCCTTCTCCAAGGACTGATCCCTCCAGGCCACATGCCCAAAATATGTGAGCAAGAGTTTCAAAATCCTTGCTTCCAAAGTGCAGCTTAGTCTCACACTCTTCAGGATAAACCTGAAGAGTTTGTTCTCTTGGCAGTCCATGATGTGTTCAATAACTCTTCTCCAGCACCACAACTCAAAGGCATCAATTCTTCTGTCAACTCTTATCACTGTCCAGCTCTCTGATGCACAGAAAGTAACTGCAAAGACCATGGCATCAATGAGATGCCTCTTAGTCTCCAGACTGAAATCATTGCTCGTCAGCACTACAGAGAAGACCTGACAGCAGCTTTCCTGAGAGCAATTCATCTTTTGATTTCCTAACTGCTGGAGCCAAGAGTGTTGACTATGGAGCTGAACAACCTGAAACTGTTAACAATCTCAATCTATCATGGCCCAGTAGTGAGATCTTTGTCTTCTTGATGTTGAGCTTCAATCCATATTGAAAACTACAGTCCTTGACCTTGTGCAGCAAATGTGTCAGGTTCTGCTCAGTTTCAGTGAACAAGGTTGCAGCATCTGCGTAATGTAGATTGTGAATGAGTCTTCCTCTAACCCTGATGCCACATATCTCCTCACAGAGTCCAGCCTCATGAAGAAAGCAAAAAGTCATTAGAGGAAGAAAAGACTGAGATGAATGTCAGTACACTCCAAATACTGCACTAGACCCTCAAGAAGCCAAAACAAGGGGAAGGAATCAGGAAGTTAAGGAGCTAAATAAAAGATTTTAAAGGGTATATCAGGAAGACAAAGCAAAGTTTTAGAATGAAATGTGCAAAGAGCTGGAATCAGAAAACCAAAAGGGCCATACTCGCTGAGTTTTTCTTAAGCTGAAGGAACTGAAGAACAAATTCAAGTCGCAAGTTGTAATACTTAAGGATGCTTTGGGCAGAATATTAAATCATCCAGAAAGCATTAAAAGATGTAACAAATATTTTATCAGTAGCATAATCTATTACAGTATCTTTTACAGAAATTGAAACTAAAACCTAAGAAACGAGTAAGACAATCCAAGTCACACAGTTCTTGAAAGTCTTACTAAAATTGCAGCTTCCTACCTTCCAAGCACATTTCCAACTGTCAAAAAATGGAGAGGAATAACATATACTAATCTACAGTGATCCAAGGAATAGCCCCTCCTAGCAACATGCCCAAAGTATGTGAAGCAAAGCCTCATCATTCTTTTCTCCAAAGAGCACTCTGGCTGCACCCTTTCCAAGACATATCTGTTTGTTCTCTTGGCTAACCATGTAATGTTAAGTTCTCATCTCCAACACCAGAGCTCAAAGGCATCAGTTCCTCTCCTGTCATCCTTATTCACTGTCCTATTCTCAGATGCAAAGCAAGCTGCATAGCAAGACATGTTGCTAGGAGGCGCTATTCCTTGGAGAGAGACATGCTGGGAAGAGTGGAAGGTCAGTGAAGGAGAGGAGGACATGGTGACTGCTGAAATAGATCCTTGTGTGTCGGGAAGTGTGAGGATGGTGCAAGATAGGACAGGGTTCAGATCTTTCGTTTGCAGGGTCATACTGAATTTGACAACATATAGCAACAACAGTCTGCAATGATACTGGTTCTCAAATTTCAGTGCATCTACAAAATATGTGAGAGGGGATCTAGAAAATGTAAAATATTCTCTCAGGTCCACAGTAAAAATTCTGATTATATTCAAAGTGGAGTAAGGCAATTTTATGAAGTACTTCAAATAATTGACACAAAGTCCTCAGTTCATTCTTTGAATAGTAAACTTCCTAGCTCTTATAGCCTAGTCTACAGCTAGTAGTTTGAATCCACCAGTGGCTTCACAGGATAAAGACAGACAATCTCGTCCCATGCAGTTTACAGCCTCAGAAAACCTGCTGGAGGGCCAATTAAGGGTGCTGTTTCCAATTCAATTGTAATGAAGAAATACTATAGAATAAGAATAAGAAATTCCCTATAGTCCTGGCCACTAGATTCAATTATGAAGCCCCACACTGATCAATGACATTAGTGATATCCAAGCATGTATATGTGTGTGAGTGTGTGTGTGTGTGTGTGTGTGTGTGTGTGTGTGTGTGTGTGTGTTTATTTATTTATTTTCCCCCCAGGAGACTGATGACGGAAGAAGAACAGATGCCCTGGAGTTGTGGTGCTGGAGAAGAGTTTTGAACATAACATGCACTTCAAAAAAACCAAATAGGTCTATCTTGGAGAGGATAAAACCAAGTCTTTCCTTGGAGGCTAGGATTCTGAAGCTCCACATCACCTACTTCGGGCAATTGGCCAGGAGAAATCCGTCCTTGGAGAAGGACAGAAAGGTGAATGGACAGCGTAGGAGAGGAAGATGCCGGATGAGATGGACTGATGAAGTAACTGGGGCGATGGGGGTTGGTATGTTGGAGTTAGTAGTGAGACTAGCTCAGGACAGGTAAGGGTTCAGAGCTACTGTATATAGGGTCGCTATGCATCGCGGGCGACTCAGTGGCACATAAAAACAATAATATACTATGACAGGTCTGGAAGCAGGAGTGGCATCTACTTTCTAAACAATATGCCTCCGAAAACCCTAGGAACTTTGATAGGGTCACTATGAGTTGTTCTAGACTTAAAGGCAATCAGCAACAACAATAGCAACATAGGTACAGTCAAGTTACAGAACCAGCAGTGTATAAAGAGAAAAAATATTAACTTTGCTGAGATCAACTAACAACCCTCTCATGAGGTGAAATTGATGCTAAAGAAAGTTCTGGAGGCCTAGTGGCAAGAAGCTGCACTGCAATCCTGAAGGCACATGGTTTTAATCCACCAGGTGCTCCACTGGAGAAGAAGGGACAATCTCTTCCTCTGCCAGTCAGATCTGATTTGCGATAGAGAATGAGAGAGAGAGAGAGACAAAACGAGAGAGAGAGAGAGAGAGAGAGAAGACTGGTTGTGGAAAGAGCTAAAGAGTAAATTTCTTGTCATAAGGTATAGCAAGTCTAAGAAAAATAGGGATCATATTTATACACAGCGAGCTCATTAATCCCTGTTATCAAATGTAGGCTGTCTTTTGCTACTTGTGTCTAGCATTCACCATTCACATATGAACCTCTGAATATAATTTTCCTGCTCAATTTCCCCTTCAGTGCTTCTTTGACAATCATCACATATATTGTGCCATATATCTCTGATAAGTATGTTTATCTATCTATCTATCTATCTATCTATCTATCTAACTATCTATCCACACACACTTTATTTTATATAAACCTAAACCCATCCCCTTTGAGTTAACTTTCAACTCACAGGGGAACACTGGACAGTGCAGAACTGCCTCTTCAGATTTCTAAGGTTGTAGACTGTCAAACCTTTCTCCCACAGAGCAGCTGATGGATTGGAACCATGTACGTTTGTGAAATTCCTCAACACTAAGCCATCCACTCAGCTATACCCATTTATTATGTTTTCTTGAGAAGGATACTTAAATCGAAACTCCATCACTTATTTAACTTTTGGAAAAGAGTAAGGACCTATGACTATGTGTTTAGAGTTCTTGGGATGATAGAAAGATACAATGTGTCAGACAACATATTCCAGTTCTAAGTAAGTAAGTTGTGTTGCTGTACACCATCAAGTCGAAACCCACCCATAACTGATCATTCTGCGGGTTTTTAGGGGCAGTTAATCGCACGGAAAGAGATTACCCATCCTTCTCCCATTGAGCAGTTTCTGGGATTCTAACTATGTGCCTTTGGGACTGCAATACAGTTTCTTCTCACTAGGCTACCAGAGCTTTGTAATATATTTTATACACATACACATACACACACACACACACACACACACACACATATATACACATATATACACAATTATAACAGTTTTAGTTTGTTTGGCTCTGCAATCAACACTCTTGGCACCAGCAGCCAGAAAATCAAGAGATTAACTCCATTGGCAAAGTTGGCTGTCGGGGACCTCTCCAGAATACTGAAGAGCAATGAAGTCAGGCTGGAGACTACGATGCACCTGATCCAGGCCACAGTCTTCACAATTGTTTGCTATGCATTGGAGAGCTCTACAATGACTAGGGATGATAGAAGGAGAACTGATGCCTTTGAACCACGGTGCTGGAAAAGAGTGTTGACTATACCATGGACTTCCAGGAGAATAAACAGGATCATCCTAGAGAGGGTGAAGCCAGTCTACTCCATGCAGGCAAGGATGCTGAGGCTTCGTCGGGCATACTTTGGGCATGTTGCAAGGAGGGACTGGTTCTTGTAAAAGGACTTCATGCTTGGAAGAGTGGAGAGACGGAGAAAGAGAGGGAGACCATCGATGAGATGGACTGATACACTGACTAGGGTAATGAAGGTAAGTGTGCCAGAGACAGTAAAGTTGGCACAGGATAAAGCAGGTTTCAGGGCAGTTTGTACATACGGTTGCTATGAGCAGCATGCAACTTAACAGCACATAACAATATAATACAAAGCATGACATTCAGGTTACTTTAGTAAATATATAGATAACATGCTCATAAAATTTACATTTAATAGGCAACTGAGGAAGAGATGGCTAAATTCCAAAGAACCACTAAGAGATTGGAAGGCCATTGTAGATCAATGTATCATACCAAAGATTTAAAGAGAAGGTAAGTCTGTCATCTGTACCAGAATGACAAATTTCCCATGGTCAAGAAAATTCAGGGAGGAGGCTTAAACTAAATCCAAGTTTAAGATAAGCTCAAAGAATCAACACTATTTTGGGTGGAGGTTAAACAATCAAATCCACACTTTGTCACAACTATCTAAAAATAACACTGGATCTAACAGGAAGATAAGGAAAAGACCTCAAAAGTACCAAAGAAAAGGATGGTTACCACAGCAACAACGACAAAGTTCAATGGGACAGCAAACAACAAATGCCAGTGAGATTGTAGCAAGACTGGAACTTTATTCACTGCTGGTGGGAGTGTAAACTGGCACAACCACTATGGAAGGCACTCTGGTGCTTTCTCAAAAGTTGGAAATAGAATTACCACCTGACCCAGCAATTCCTCTACTGGGAATATACCCTCAAGAAAGCAGAGCCACAACTCAAACAGATGTAGGCACACTCATATTTATTGTTAAGTTTTTCACAATAGTAAAGAGATGGAGCAACCCAATTGCCTATCAACAAATGAATGGGTAAGAAAACCATGCTATAGTCCCAAAATGAAATAATACTCAGTATTGAAAAACAATATGGAGAGTGATCAGTTGGCCTAGTGGACAGAAAGTGATGTTACCAAGGCAAAGGTGGGTGACTTTTAATCCGCGGCCCTCAGTCCTTTTTTTTCATTGCTTTTGTTCAAATATTCTTCTGGGTTGTATAGCCCTGGTGTGTCCACTTGCCATAAAGCAAGTGGTTTACGGTTGTGGTTGTTGTGAAGCTGAACACTGTGACACTGATGTGTCAAATGTATTAATGGTTGGTTACCCATGGTGGACAGTGTTTGGTGGAACTCTCTGATTAAAACAAGCTTGGAAGCAGGAGCGGCATCCACTTCCATAAAAGCTTGCCTCCGGAAACCCTATAAACTTGAAGAAAGGATGGAGGTGTTGAGGACTTTTGTTCATAGGGTCACTATGAGCCTTCAACTTGAGGGCACTCAACAACAACAACACTGAAAAAAGAATGAACTCATAAAACATTATGCAACATGGGTGAGCCTGGAGGACATTAAGCTGAATGAAATATCTCAGTCACAAAAGAACAAACCCTGTGTAACACCGTTGTTATAAAATATGACTGACATGGGGGACTAGGAGGAGATTAGGAAAAGTGTGGACAAATAATGAATATTGCATTGGAACAGAGGAGGGGAAGAACTGTTTGAAAGGAATATATGATTAGTGTTATATGTGTGACAACAATCTGGAACAGGAGGTACATTGAAAAGTGGAGTGGGGGAGGGGCAAAGGAGAGGCAGGGAGGGAAATGTGCAACAATGAATGAACGAAAGCCCAACCTTTCTGTAAACTTACATTAAAATCACAGTTTAAAGAAAAATATTTTTTTTAAAAAAAGGAGAGTTAGCTAATAGGTCACCTACTTCAAGTATGAAAGGATTGTGAACTATACCATTTGTATCTACTTTTCCAATGAAAAATGGAGACTTCATTGCAAGATGAAGAGTTCCTTGGGAAGTTCTAAAGAGAATTAAAAAAAGGAATCACATAGCTCCAAAGTAATACAAATAATGCCTTAAGAAGAATGGCTCAGCTGTTCGCTCTCCTTGTATGTGAAAGAATAGTCTTTCTCTGGACTACAGGGAAGTGAAGCATTTAGCTTCCTCAATAAAACAAGGTCTGTCCCATTCAACTTAGGCCTAAAGGATTTCAGACTTTGTTATTTGCCTTCTTATCACAATTATTTAACAAATCTTGGCGGGTTTATGGCTTACTGTCACGTGTATTTTCAAATTTAACTTTCAAAAGTCATTATAAATAAATGCAAGCTAGAAAGACAGGTAACATCTGTGGCATGAGGATAATGCCCTGCCCCCTACATCCACCCCCTAGTAAAAGCTTGTATGTTACTTAAGAAATATATTTAAGCACTCCCATCAATGGGGAAAAAAAAGGGAAAAAAAGCCATGCTTACTTGAAGCCAAATAACACAAGAGTCAGTTGGTGAGCAGATGTGAGAGTAAAACAAAAAATTTTAATTCATTAAAAAAGACACAACAGTCAACTATTGCACTTTTATGACAGATCAACATAGGCAATGACATGGAATAAAAATACTTTCTCGAATCCACCAGACGCTCTGCCGGAGAAGGAGGCACAATATCCTCCTGTACCAGTCAGATCTGATTTGACGGTACACGCACACAAAATAATAAAAATTTTAAAAAAAATACTTTCTTCTTAAAAATGTCACTACTGTAAAATGTAAATAGAACAGGTGACATAAAACCGGCAAGGTGTGGTGGTGGACAGGAACACAAACGCCTTCAGGAGAACTCAGGTGCCAAGGTCAATGATGACTTTGCACACTGTCCCTAAGAAAACACATTCTATCGCTGTGCAAATAATCTCTGCCCACTGATAAAATGACCTTGCCAAGAATGTTTAACACCACAAATGCCACTACGTCCTGATTTTTTTCGGTCAAAAGACAGTCATCAGGTTTCATCTCGCACGTAATCCATAGGAGTCATCTGGGTAATGAACTTGTAAGGCACGTATAAAAATCAAGACCTACATATATTTTACAAAGGCGGGGGGGGAAGCCCAACTCCCAGATGAATAAGTTGTCTAAAGTTAAATTCCAGTGTTAGGAACAAAGGTCTCGATTTCTTGGCAGTCTGTGTCATATTCAAATTCCTATGACCTGCCACCCCAGTGAATGAATCACATGACAAAGGAACCAAACAGATTTGGACAATTTCATCTCTCCTCACCACCCAGCGCTTCTACTTACACACATACACTTCCCCCCCCACACACACACACACACTCAGACAACACACACTCACACACACCCACACAATGACAAACACGCACACACAGAAAAGTTGAAGCAAGTACGTCTTTCTGTGCATGAAAACAAATGAAGAACTGTGGCTGGCTTTTCAAACCTATGGAACCACAAGTGAGTGCAGAATGTCAGTCGTATCACACCTGCATTTTCACAAAGCTATTGTCAGCTTTCTTAATTAACTCTTAGTACACTTAAGTCTACTGAAAAGTCAAGAAATTTGAAGCAGAGGAATCTAAACAATATTCACTCCCTAAAAACTATGCTTGTTGATTTCCCAACAAAACACTACATGGAAAGTTTTATGATTAAAGAAAGTGGATAGAACTAAAAAATCCAATTGTAATTAATCATATTTAAGGCTAATAATAACAGCGTGCCAAGAACTCTATGGTTTCCAACAATCTACTATTGAATATATGTTTTAAGGAAGACAAAGAAGTTCAGTCAGAGCTGAGCACTTGCAGTACTTTAAACTGCTTAATCCTATTTAACCGTAAACTCCCGGATTCCACATTTCACTCACCTCATTTCCAGTTGGTGCCCTGGAAGCAAAGGACACATGACTACAGAGAGAATGACGTCTCTTCTTCTCAAATGAAAACTGATGCTTTGCGTGAGGGCAAAATTCCTCAGGGTTTTGCCTTTCATGAACATTGCTATCACTTTTTGACGGATGTTGAATAGACCTATTTTTGTTTAATGATTTCTCTGGGCCACAGTTAACGGAACTTAAGCTGGCTGCCTTGCGAAAAGAAAAAGCATCTGTTTTTCTCTGGAATGTTATTTGTCTTGTGTTCACATCGTCCGAGTGTTTCTTTCTGTCTTCACAATACTGAGATCTGTCTTTTTCTGAAATCTGTCTATCCGATTCACTAATTTTAGCTTCTTTTTCAATGACGTTAGCAAAAGTGTTCACCTGGGAAGACAAAGTGCTTGCACCGCTCACCAGAAGTTTCTCTTTAACACTGTCAACTTCTGTTTTCTTCTGCTGAAGACCATCTTCCAGAGTGGCACAAGGGCTAGCAGATTCCTCCCATACCAGTCTCCTGGATAAAAGAGCTGGCTGGTTTTTTGAAAGTTGAACATTATCCTTTTTCTTGCCTTCATTTTCATTGCGTGTCTCTGCCTCTGGGTCACTTAAAATTTTCTTGCTCGGTTTCCTTCTGAAGTATTTTCTCCCTGGAGTATATTTCTCAGGGCTCAAAGGAGTTTTGGCAGGATCTAAATAGTGTTCTTCTTTCTCAGCTCTTACACATCCACAGACATTCCCCATTTGATTTGTAGGAAATCACGGTTGCACAAAGGCACTCATTTCAAACTCCAGGGTTCGCTTAAATCTGCTCCATGAAATCCCAAACTTCCACGCTGAATTCTACAGTCCTCACAAGCTTCGTGACCATCCTCTTCCATCTGAGGCCATTTTGCTAATGAGAAACACACACGCAAGAAATGCCATGGCACCTTGCCCAGGCCCCTGTGTTTCATTAGACACCGTGGCTTATTCTGGCCACCAATCCTCTTAGACAAACATCACTGCTCACTGTCAAATGACAATGCTGACGAGCTTTCAAGGCAAGCCCTTCGCTTTACTGCATGAGAAGATTCTGAGTCTCACTTTAACTTTCAGTTTTCTGACATGCAGACACACTACCAAAGTCTGCATTAACCTTTGAAACTTTTGGTGAGTCAACAAATTAGAGCGCAAACAGAAAGCAAATACAAGCTGAGAGAGACTTAGCAAAGTATCTTTCAGATTTAGTTTCACTGTGCCCTTCCATTTACTTGCAGAATCTTTATAATGTGTGTCTGGGGGGGGGGTGTATTCTTTATTAATAACTTTAAACTACTTTATGTAGTTAAAAAGAGAACTCAAAATATCTGTAAAATATATTAACACTTTATTTCAAACAGTATCCATTAAAAAAAACCCAAACAGAATGATATAAAAAGCTAAAGAAGTCATAATAAATACCAAATTCCTAAAATATTTTAAGATAGCTTTCAGCATTTTCTCAAACAAGATCAATTCCTAAGTCTTCTCCATGGCCTAACTGGTGCTTACATCACATCTTATGAATCTACAGAATAGTCATGTGAGCAAGTATGTACATTTTAGGAGTTAGTTCATAAAACTCTTGGCCATGGAAAATACCTGTGCCCTCTTACCCAGGGATTAAGGTAAATGAACTTTATATGTAACTTCTACAATTACACCCTGGTTAAATATTATGCAATTTTACTAGAGTCTTGTTGTAGAAGTAACAAATCAGCATGGAGCTTGATTAGCAAAGGTGTGCACTTTCTTACACTGCACTACAGATATAGAGTTAAGAAGAAAATTAGTATGGCACAAAATGGACTTACACGTAACCAGAAATCATGATTAATAAAACAACTGATGATTGATTGCCTAAGCAGTCTTCAAATGATTAAGGAAAAAAACGGAACTCATTTTATATGACTAAATAAAAGTATTGCTATCTGAAGCCGAGCCACCTTGCATTGTGAGATTCTCTTTAATGATTTAAAGAGGAAACAGAACATTCTCCAGCGGCAATATCTAAGTATTCTAGAAGGTGACCTGGCAAAAGTCAAATCTCAGAGCAGTTGGTTTGTTTTTCATTTGATTGCCCATGTCTTGAAGGGCACTGGGTGGCATTCAAGGTAATTACAAAGCAGATATGTATCTGTACCAGTGTCAAGGAGGGCAATCAACTAGTGCTTTCCACTGCCTTCACCTTCCCTCTGTCTCCAAACACAGCAATTGTCCCCATTTTCAGGCTATAAGCACCATCCTCCTCCTAGAACTGGTATGTGTTTAGTCTCCTAAAGAGACTAAAAATAAATAATAAAAATAAATTTGTTTTAGAAAGTATGATGCTACTTATGTAACAAAAAGAGAAAAGCAGCCCAGATACTGTGAGAAAGAAGGATCACGAGTGTTTCAAATAGCCTTAGTTGGTATAACTAATAAAATACTAATGTTCAGTTATCGGAGTAATGAGAAAAAGCATTTCACATAAGAAGGGTCATTCTGATTGTGCCAAAATATGGAAGTGTTACATACTTTTAACTTTCAAATACTAGTGATAATTTCACAGCCATAGCACCTTGTAATTCGTAACCTAAAATACACTGGATTCCATAACAGTATATCAAAGGATGTCAGAAGACAAAGTGCTCTGGGTAATTCTATAACTGGTCCTTTTACACTCCAAATAATGCTGAACCCCAAAGGACTTCCTTACTAATTACTCACTGTAATGAAAAGAATTTAGAGAAAGGAATAGCAGAGAAAGAATAGAAAAGAATTCATGATTATAATGTGAGTCACCAAACAAGCAAGAAGCCAGGGTGGCACAACAGCTAAGTGTTTGGCTGTTAAATAAAAGGCCAGCAGTAGGAGCCCAAAGGCAGCTCCCCAAGAGAAAAAAAACACAAAACATAACCTTGGTGATTTCTCCCGAAAAAATCCACTATCACTGAGCTGGTTCCAACTCCTAACAACCTCCACTAGGTTTCAGAGCTGTAAATCTTAACAGGAAACTGTCTGTCCTTCTACCACAGAGCAGCAGTGAGATATAAACTGCTGACTTTGGTTAGCACCTCAGTATGTTTTACGCTATACCACCAAGGTTACTTAGCAGTAATGCAAGATTTCTATGTTGCGAAGAGTAGGTGGTGTAGGGACAGCGCAGGAGAGAAAGACCCTCAATGAGGTGGACTAATTCAGTGACTGGGGTAACGGGGATAGGTGTGTCAGAGACAGTGAGATGGGCACAGGGTAGGACAGGGTTTAGGGTTGTTGTACATAGGGTCACTATGAGTCACAGATGACTCAACAGCACATAACAACAACAGAGTAGTATTCATTCCTTACAGCAAGAATTTGACAAGACATATCATTTCTCTTCTCTAAGGGCAACACCTTCAACGTACATTTAATTTCTCTCCTTTCCCAATCACCTGTAATAGCACCTGTAATCACTCCTGTTTATGCACAATCTGTAATCTCTCCCTTGCAAAGTCTCACGTGAGCAAACAAACACATGTGAAAGAAATTTGTTCCATCTACTTTGGACTTTCCACTTTAAATCTGTTCCATGTATGATAGAGTTTTTTGCTTTAGATTTCCTTCTATAATTTCTCAACCTTTTACTAACATTTGGTCTACTATTAACTAGTTTTTACTGCCAGCACGTTTGGAGAAATTTCTCCGAAGTCCCTCAAGTTTTCCTTCTAGATAACTTGTCTTGACTTCCTAAATACTGCAGCATCCTTACTTATTCTATATAGAAAAATGCAGAGACGTCCAATGAAGTTGTGCGCTCGGATCTCTGCCCTGTTTTATGTATATACATCCTTCTCTTGGAATTTCCACACACCTGACCACTTTCTTTACCACATACTTTAACTCTCATGTTTACTGTCTGCAACTCTGCCTTTACAGCTCTGATCTGCTCACATATCACATAACCTTCAACTGTGTTTATCGGGAAGAATATCCTGCTGAAGCCATCATCCTGAGAATCTCCCACAGCAAGTTATAAGAATTCCCCTTACCAGCATTTTTGTTTTTATTGGGAGTGTGTGTGTGTGTGTGTTTGTGTGTGAATATCGAGGCTAAAAAGGATAGAATTACCTTTAACCACACATCTCTTTTAGCTTCTTCTGCTCTAACCTGTCCCCTCTTGTATTCCATATTTCACCATCTCTCTCAAGAAATCTTTTTATACTTCCCCCTGAGCCCATCTCCTTAGCTTCTCACCTCAGCTTCTTAATTGTAGATTTTGCTTATTTCTTATCTATTTTATATATAAGTAACAGACTGCTTCTTAAAACAGTATTCCTGAAGTCCAGAGTAGTCAAGTTGTTTATCCAATTTCATCACCACCATAAAAGTAGAAGAGAGCCAAGAACAAAAACTTTTTTCTGTCTCCCCCAAGGCCCAGGAGCTTTCCACTGCTCCAAAATGCTCCTCAGTTTGACATTCAAAATCCAGATACAGTCAGCCTCACTGGCAAGGTGAGTAAGGTCAGAATTGTTCTCTTTTCCTCTGACCTTCCTATCTTATTGCTTCAGGCCCGATACAAATTCTGGGAACTGATCCACTCAGAGCTCATTAAAGAATTCATTAAGAACATGGCTAAGAAACTCCATTCCAGTGTTTTAACTAGTTTTCCTTAGACTTCAACCATTTCTGATAACAAAGGTCTGGCTGTATACTTTATTCATGTCCTGCAAAATCTATTTTGACTATAACTCTCCACTATCAGATCCACCTTGTTGCATGAAGAGAGCTTCAGATGCATTACTTTTAACCAGTCTTCTATAAACCATATATGCCAGTAAAAAAAAAAACAACCCAAAACAGAATAAACAATACAACAGCAAAAAAAAAAAATTAAAAATACTATGCCATGTGGTTCAAAATCCCAGCTCCCTTCTGAAGACAGCATGCTTTAAGACTCAGCAGCACAGAACCACATCAGTGAGACGTGCTGCCCACCTTTTGTGGGGCAAGCCTTGCATCATATATAGGTTGTCACGTAAATAGGCAAATGGTTAAAAAATTAAAAGTAATTCTAAAGTTAGGATTTGCTTAAATCAAATGAAGATGATTGTATTACATGTATCATTTAACACTGGGGGAAAAAAGAAAAGTATTCTTCAATTTGTAGAGATTTCTAGGATAGAAATCCACAACCGGGTTAATCTGCATTCATTCTCTTCAAATCAAACTTAAGAAAGCACATCTCTACACAGAACAGAAACACTTCTCATATCTCTTCATAAGTATACTGCCATCTAGTGTCTACCACAACTGAGAAACTAACATCAATAAAAACAATTCTATGTAAGGTGGAATCATAAAATTTTTATGTATCTAAAACACTTTGTCCAATGACAAACATTATGTGCCTGCATCAACTAAAATAAAATCTCCGTCTTACAACTCAGAGCTTACAAGCACTGCCCTTAAAAACATTAAACTGATCAACAACAGGTGAAGTTCCAGGTTTCACAAGCACCAGGCTACTTGAAAGAAGTAACTAAAATATATACTGCTGGCGTAAGCCTGGAATTTTTCTCCCAAGCGACATGTAGCACAATTCACTCTTCACATAAACCACTTGAAAATCAGCAACAAAAGGCAAAACAAACAACAAGAAAAACTGAGCTTACCTGAAAGTGCAAAATTATTGTCCATATTAGTCCCAATGTCAACTTGGGATTTCCATCTGTTATGTCATCATTTCTAATGTTCACTAACTTCACCTGTTTCATATGTGAAGAAGAGAAAAGACAATGTGTTTTTCAAACCAGCACATGTATTATCTTTAGCTATAATAAAAGTGATTCTAAACCACGCAAAGAAAGGAAAGGAATTATTTAAATACCAGCAGCCCTCAAAATACTGCTTTACCTGTCATCTTCACTTCAGACTAAAAATTACAGAATGCCCACAAAGCAAAAGGGTATTATTTGGTTTTGACTTCTAGGGAAAGTACTAAAACAAATATTCTCATGTAAAAAATAAATGAGCAACTCCACTGAAAAGTCCTAAATATTTAAAAATAATTTTGTCTTTTGAAAATAACCTTTATTTACCGATTATCATTAAGTAGAAAACTGTTTGGAATTATTAAATAATTTTAACAATTTCCCATACCCACATCACAAAGGTTTAAAAAAGTAGAAATAGTTTTTATTTACCAAAAATTAGTATCACAAACGACATGAGCAAGGATGATCAAATACAAAAAAATAACGCAAAGTCTTAAAGCTTAATGTCAAACAAATTCAGACTAATAAATGTAACATTAATACCTAGTATTTTATCTCCTGGGAAAATACTGGCTAAAACATTTAGTTGTTGTTATATGCCAACAAGTCGCCCATGACTCATATTGAGCCTATGTACAATAGCTCTGAACCCTGTGCTATCCTGACCCAATCTCACTGTCTCCAACACACCTACTCCCATTATGTCAGTTACTTGAAAGTAACTTGTCAATCCATCTCATTTGGGGTTTTCCTCTCCTGCGCTGGCCCTTCACCCTTCTGAGCATGATGTCCTTCTCCAAGAACTGGCCCCTCCTAGCCTGATGCTCAAAATACGTTGAGATGGAACTTCAAAATCCTTGCCTTTAAGGAGCAACCTGGTTTGACTCTCTGCAGGACAGACCTGTTTCTTCTTTTCTGACATCCATCTTGGTCTTTTTTTCCTCTTCCGTATTTGTAATGACCCTCTGCCTTTGTCATGGATGATATTCTGGATATCTTCCCACAGCTCATCTGGTCATTAGTGGTCAAAGCCTCAAACCTGTTCTTGAGATGATTTTTAAATTCAGGTGGGACAGACTCAAGGTCAAATTATGGTTCTTATGTACTGAATTGTTTTTTAACTTCAGTTTGAACTTGCATATGAGCAGCTGATGGTCTGTTCCACAATCAGCACCTGTCCTAGTTTTCACAACTGATACTGAGTTTCTCCAGTGATTCTTTCCATGGAAGTAAACAATGTCATTCATGTAAAAATCATTAGGTGAGTCCATATGTATAAGTCATTTGTGTTTCTTATAAAAGATATTACAAGGAATAAATCATTGATACAAAATTCTATCATTCTCTCTCCAGCCTCATTTCTGTTAACAAGTCCATGTTTTCCAAATATTGATTGTTATTCCTTGTTACCAACTTTTGCATTTCAGTCACCCATTATTATTAAATGCTTTTGGTTGAACAATCAATTTCTGACTGTAAAAGTTGGTAGAAATCTTCTATTTCTTCCTCTTTGGTTCTGGTAGTTGGTGCATATATTTAAATGACAGTGGTGCACTTTGTCTTATGCCACTATAATTAATATTACCATAAAACCAAGATCCTATCCAATATGAGACAATATTTCTTGTGATATGTCAAGCTAGTTGCAGACTATTTTTACATTTTTGACACAAATTATTATAGACTTAATAAAAATAATGTCTTATCACTATTAAATATTAAAAAAGCTTACTTTTAAGTAGAAGAATGGGAATTCCAGAACACTTGATCATGCTTATACAAAATCTATATTTGGACCAGGAAGCACTTGTCTAAATAGAGCAGAGAAACACTACATGCTTCAAAATTGGAAAGGGTGCAAAGTAGGGATGTGTCCTATATCCATCTCTTTTCAATTTATATACAGATTATCTGGTAGGTTGGGCTTTAAAAATGTGGCATTGGGATTTGAGGAAGACTCATCAACAATCTGCGTTATGCAGATGACACAACCCTGCTTGCTGAAATTGAGGCAGACCTGAAGTGCTTGCTATAGAAGTTCAAGGACTGCAGCCTTCAATATGGATTCTCAACATCAAGAAAACAAAGATTCTCACCACTGGGCCGACTAGCAGCATCATGATAGATGGTGAAGAGATTGAGATTGTTCACAGCTTTAGTTTGCTTGGAAATTAAAAGGTGAATTGTATTGGGAACTTCTGCTTTCAGAGACCTCATCAAAGTACTGAAGAGCAATGATGTCAGTCTGGAGAATAAGGTGCATCTGACTCAGGCCATAGTCTTTTCAATTAGTTGTTATGCTTCAGAGGGATGGACAATGACTAGGGATGAGAGAAGGAGAACTGATGCCTTTGAGCTATGGTGCTGGAGAAGAGTATTGAATATACCTTGGACTGCTAAGAGAACAGATTCATCCTAGAGAGGGTTAAACCATGCTGATCCTTGGAGGCAAGAATTCTGAGGCTTCATCTGACCTATTCTGGACATTTTGCAAGGAGAAACCAGTCCCTGTAAAGGGACATCATACTTGGGAAGGTGGAGGGACAGCGCAGGAGAGGAAGAACCTGGATGAGATGGATTGATTCAGTGACTGGGGTAATTGGGTAGGTATGTCGGAGACAGTAAGATTGGTACAGGATAGAGCAGGGTTCAGGTTAGAGCAGGGTTTTAGGGATATTGTACAGAGAGTCGCTATGCATTGCAGGCAACTGGATGGCACATAATAACAACAACAACACGTTACGTAATAAATGCGTATTCTATAATACAATTATAATACTTTTTAAAAAATAAAATAGTGTGTTCCTACTACCAAGAATTATTCACAAGCATTCTTAACATTCAGTAGCCACTAAAATGTCACCATATTCCGACTTTAATTCAAACAGGGAAAAATCAGTAGCTATTATTCAGATGAAAGTGGAGCCACTTAAGACTTTTCTGGACTTAGACCGACTGTTAACTTCCTTTAATTTGGAGCAAGTGCTTAAAAATACTTTTAAAATACTTTTAAAAGTACCTTTAAACATTTGTCTCACCAAAGGGTAAGCTCTGATTATAATTTAAAGAGAAATGGTGAGATTTCTTGATAGGTTTCTGTGTTGATTTACTTAAATAACATACATTTAAATTATTACAATGCTTGAAAAACATCATACCTGGCGTCTTTTCAAATAGTCAAGTGCAATTTGTACATTCTGTAGTCTGTGAAAACGCATCCGACCTTTCTCTCTGGGCTAAGAATACAAAAACACAAGGTGTTTAAAAAAAAAAGTCTAGTTTCCGATAATATCATTCATGCTAAATTAATGTATAAAAATACTAATTCTTTAGGTAGGACCACAAATCTTTGAAAGAAACTTAGTTTCTTTGTATTATGTGGCTTACATTTAAAGCTTAAATCACTAAGGATTACCCCAAATATGTTTTATTTAAACATATACTTTCTTCAAAATGCTTCAATTAAGCAAAAGGGAAAAAATATCACAGCACATACAAACTTTTTTTTTTTATATTCACTAAAGGTATAATTCTGTCCTCTGTTTATTTAACTATGGACCTAAAGGTGACTTAAATGCCATCCCCTATTTTATCTTCTTAATAAACACTAATTACTAACAAAAGCTGTTTTATAATTAATTACATAAATACAGCATGTTAATGAAAATGAGGTAAAGTAGCATGCAGTTAATATAAAAAACAAAACAAAACACCAAGAAGGAGAAAGATAGAGGTGGCTTACTAAGGTCCAACAGGGGTAAAGAGAAAAGCATTTAAAGCCAGGTGTCTTCTCAGTACTGTATTTTCACTTTCTTGTAAAATTAGTTAGACTGTATAATATAATCAGAAAGGACTCAGGAATGGATACAATTATTTTCTCAGTCTCAGGAAAACTGACAACACATGATTCTTTTCCTTGATGCCACTTAAGAAAGTTACAAGTCAGCAGAAGGAAAAGAAAAAGAAAGAGAGCTGAGAAAATGCTTAACAAAAAGACAAAGAATGGAACTAAAATTTATCACATAAAATCTTCCAAAGAGGAAAAAAGAAAACTGACAATGCAGCTACTCAAATATGAGTATGTTGCTGAAGCCAAAGGCACCATAATAAAACAAACAGCAGACTACAGAAGGGAAAAATCCATTTCCTTTAACAGGTAGAGATGATATAATTCACTCACTGGATCCAAGAAATGGGTAATTTCCAAAGAAATTGGTGGGTTTGAGTGGGAAGGGACACCAAACACTAGGGACATTTTTCTGTTTGGCAAAGGTAGGTTCAAGTCAGCTAAGTGCCACAGAGATTAACTATAGGGACATTAGATTTGAAATTTTGCCCTCTTTTAAACAGTATGAGATAGGTAAAATAATGTAAAGAACATTCATCAACTAACTATTACCAAATAGGTATAATTTAAGGCAGAAATGTAAATTTAAAAATCTTCCATAAATTGATAATTTAAAAAGCAATTTATAGTTGCCATATTTAAAATATCAATGTCAGAAGTGGAATGAATTTGCATCAGATTATCTAGACAGGTCTAAGATTTTTGTAGTTATATAAAATTGTTTGGCTAACATGCTATCATATAATTTATGCAAATATGTTCATTTACCATGCAGTGCACAGTAAAAAAAAGTAACCATTTTAGCTCTCTGAAGATAAATTTTAAAAAATAAAATTATTTCCTTTGTCCAACTTTTCAGTCTACACACAGCCACGTCACTGTGGCGTTTGGGCCTCTGTATACCCGAACCCATGGGTTACTTCTGTGCCACGTTAGTGCTCACCACACTGGAAAGGCTAGATTAGTCGAGTTATGGGGGCAGACACCTACCCCCTTATCCTCATCCTCCACATCCTCATGCTGTTCATATTCACATGCTTCTGTTGCACTCACCAATCGTAAGGTCTTCAAAAAATCTCGCTCCCTTGGCTAATGAATATAACAGACAGAAAATAGGACAGCAAAGACACAAGACAGACCAGAAATGAAAAGAAGAGCATGAACAGAACATAATGAGGGAACACAGGTAACCGAGAAGGGAAGTATGTTCACAAAAAAAGGAAATGACACCGGCGCAGCACGTTAGATCATCTTCCAGAAAGCGAGGTTTATTTCCTTGCTATTTGTGAGTCTTTTAATATGTGGTTATATTATGCATCCAACTTTTGCTAAGCAAAAACCCAAAGGTAAAGAAGCAGGAACAAAAATAGTATTTTAATTATAGAGCTGATTATATAAGCGAAGTCATCAAAATGCTTCATTCTCTCAAATTCACATCATTTGAAGTCATTTTAAAATGCTTAGGAATCTACCCAGAACTCCTACCTTTTTTTTCAGGCATAAATCAAAACTCAAAGAACAAATATTTACAAAAATTGAACAATCTGTGCCGAAAACATACTGGTCACATGTGGAAAGTGTAACATGTACTTCAAAGGAACGGAGATACTCCAAACTTACCAAGGTATCTCCTGAAAGAACTTCTAAAAGAGAGATCAGGTTGTGTCCATCTCTTAAGTCTTCATAGAGGTCATTCACATGTTTTCGAACCTATACAGGCAAAAAAGGGAGATTAAAACAGTTGGTTCTAGAGTTTATGATCATTGGCTATGTTCTCATAAGCAAGAAAGGAGAAATAGAAAAAGCATTTCTTATAATGGTATTTATGTAATTTAAAAAAAGAAAACATAACTTCATTAGTTAAAAAAATCTAAAAGTTCACATCAGGTATCTACTTAAAAAGCTGCATAGAAAAGAATTTTTACATTTCAAAGGGTCCAATTTTTATCCTCCAGTCATCCTATTTAGCTTACAACAAAACCAAGAATACCAGACATACACATTGCACATTTTATTAAAGATACATACATGTAATGTAAGTTGAGTACGGAAGTATGTGAGCACTCTGTGCACTATGTATCATTTCCAATGAACCTATACATATTTCCAACTAAAAAGTAGAGTCTTTGTTTTCATATTTAAATCCATTCGCGTTTAGAAGGATTCTCCAAACTTTGCTCAGCACAACATACATTTGGGGATGCAGAGGTTTTAGAACCATATTATACTAGGATAAAATTAACACCCAACTTATAAAACCTTCTCCACTCCTGAGGTGTTATTTAAGTCCAGGATTTAGCACTCAATCAACCAAAAATTCCCCCAAAAGCTTTGCTCAGTGTGTGTAGGTGGATGTCTCCAAAAGGTGCAGTATCCATCTATTACTGCTTGGCATCTGTAACGTTTGTGATAAACAGACTGCATGTGAAAGCAGCCTATTAAGATGTCAGCTCTATGCTGACCTAGCACATCTACATATTCTCACCTTTGAGCCATTCTGAGCTGCACAGCTTTGGTCCTTCTCCCCAAGAAAGGATACAAAACTGTGTTCTAGTAAAAGGCAGGGGCTGGCTCCTACCTGCTTCACATGTGACTCAAATACTATACTTACTTTCTTCTGGAGTCAAGTCTGAAGGTTTACATGTAAGTCAAATCTCTAATACTTCCAAAATGTCAAATAAGCATACACAGCCCAAAGTAACTGGAAGATCAATACTACAACTAAAAATATCTGACTATATAACAACAGAAAAAATAAAGGCCTAGTATAAACTGGAAGCAAATCTTTGGTGGTAAATGTCTCCAAAATTCACACATTACCATCAAATCGGATCTGACTCACAGCTGACCCTTCACTTGGTTTCCAAGATTTTCAATCACATGGGAGAAGACAGCCCATCTTTCTCACAACAAGTCATTCGTGGATCAAACCACCAGAGAAGAGAAGCCTTTGGGTTCTCAGCACAGCTCCCTTGGACTACGCCAACAGAGTTCCCTTTATCCCAAGAGAGCAATTGAAAGGCCAATAGACTTTACTATCTTAGGTAGCTAGCTATACGCATGTTTTACAAAGTGTTCTAGCAGAAGTAAAAATACTTTTTTTTTATTGTGAAGAAAAAATTCCCTTATGCATATATCAAAATTCTCTTAGACAGATTGATAGGGAACTCTTGTGACTTAGTGGCAAGAAGCTGTGCTGCAATACCAAAAGCACACAGTTTGAATCCACCAGCTGCTTCACGGGAGAAGGATGGGCTATCTCCTCCCGTGCAATTAAATGTCTGTGAAAATCTGTTGGAGGGTAAATAACTACCTATCTCTATCTTTCAAAAAAACATGTATTTTGGGAATCTTTACCCATGTCACAGAATATATTAGAATTCAATTACATCATTATGCTACATTAAGTATAAATCATCTGTTAAACTCAGGCTCAATAGCTCTAACACTACTTAACTGCTAATATTAAAGGTGGAGCATAGTGATGGAATTCTTGGATGGTGCAGTTAAGCACCTGACCACTAGCCACCCAAACGTGCATCAGTGGACGGGTCTGGATCTGCTTCTGAAAGATCTGTGAAAACTCTATGGAATAGCTTTTCTGTGCACACACAGGGTCATCATGAACTAGAAACTATGTGACGCCAACTAACAATATCATGGACGAAGCCAAACGAGGCTGCTCTCGAGAGGCAAGGATGATGAAACTTCAGCCCACATACTTTGGTCATGTTGTCAAGAGGGTCTAGACTATGGACAAAAATATTACAGTGGGAAAGATGTAGGTTCAAAGGAAAATCTCCGACGAGATGGACTTACACAGTGATTTACTGCAACCCTAGGAACAACAAACCTGAACCCTGTCCTATCTTGTGCTAGCCTTATTATCCCAAAACGTTCAACCCATTGTCACAGTCACTGTATCAAACCATCTCCTTGAAAGGCTTTCCTCTTTTTCACTGACCCTTGACCTTTCCAAGAATGATGTTCTTTTCCAGGGAGTGGCCTTCAAAATCTATAAATATAAAAGTAAATTTGAATGGTGGTACCCATTCCATTCCAGTATTTACCTTGGGATGCCATTAAATGACAAATACTTCAAATAACCACATTTCAAATATGATCCAATATTTAAGGATATTTGTCAAGCAAACATCTTCTACAAAAGGGGCACATATCCTTGCAGATCAGCTCATAGTAAAACAGGAGTTTGATCCTTCGATTTTATGTTCACAAACTGAATTATTACAAGAACTCACTTAGCCCCATTTCAAATCAAAAGTCTGAACTTATAAAGCTGAAGAACCCCTACTCACTGTAACTGAGTCAATTCTGACTCACAATGACCATCTTTATGTTTCCGAGGTTGTAAATCTTTAGGGAAGAGGACTATCCATCTTTACCCTGCCCAACAACTGGCAGATGTCCATCACCAATGTTTTGTTAGCAGTCCAGAATGTTATACACAATGGGACCAGGGTTTCTAAAGTTGAGACCATCTTAAAAGTAAGGCAGAGATGCTAAAGCTGTGTATTTCATGTGTATTAAAGTAACTACAGTTATGCAGATGACACAACCCTGCTTGCTGAAACGGAGGCGGACCTGAAGCGCTTGCTGCTGAGGGTCAAGAACTGTAGCCTTCAATATGGATTGAAACTCAATGTCAAAAAGACAACAATTCTCACCACCACTGGGCCAACTGGCAGCATCAGGATGGATGGTGAAGAGATTGAGATTGTTCACAGCTTTAGTCTGCTTGGCTCCACAATCAACACTCTTGGCATCAGCA
>NW_006399874.1:5943528-5953402 GCF_000299155.1 Elephantulus edwardii
AGGTGCGCCTGATACAGGTCATGGTATTTGCAATCACTTGTTATGCATCAGAGAGTTGGACAATGACTAGGGAGGACAGAAGGAGAGTGGATGCAAAAAAAAAAAAAAATTCAAACTATAAGGTAATAAAATTACTCAAGAAGCTAGACTCTGAAGAAGAATGCGGCATCGGGATTGGAGGAAGACTCATAAATAACCTACATTATGCAAATGACACGATCTCACTTGCTGAAAATGGAGAGTACTTGAAGCATCTGCTCCAGCAGATCAAAGAATATGCCTTTAATTTGGATTGTATCTCAATGTCAAGAAAAGAAAAATCTTTGCCACTGGACCAATAGTTATTATTATGACAGATGGAGAAAGGAAATTGTCAATGACTTCATCTTACTTGGATCCACAACCCACACCACTAGCAGTCAGGAAATCAGGAGATGCATTGCACTGGGCAAGTCTGAAGTCAGGGACCTCTCCAAATTATTGAGGAGCTGTGATGTCAGTGTGAGTACCAACATACACCTTATTCAAATCATGGTCTCTTCAATAATTTGTTAAGCATCTGAAAGTTGGACAATGAATAAAGATGATAGAAGAAGAATTCAGGCCTTTTAGTTGTGTGAGAAGAGTACTGAATATACTATGGACTGCCACAAGAACAAATAAATATTATCTCCAGAAAGATGCAGCCAGAGTGCTCCTTACAGGCAAGGATGGCAAAGTTTCATCTCACATACCTTGGATATGTTGCTAGGAAAGGCTATTCATGATAGAGGGGCAACATGCTTGGAAAGGTGGAGGATCAGTGAAAGACAGATCTTCAACCAGGTGGATTGGCACAGTAACTGCAGCAATGGGCTCAAGTGTGTCAGAGATTGTGAGAAAGCGACTGGTGAGAACCGAGTTCAGATCTGCTGTTCACAGGGTTGTTATGTGTCAATGGCACCTCACAACAGCAATCCATTTAAAAAAAAAACAAATGTCATCATATGGAAAGCTACTCAAGCCCCATGACTTCAGGTCTTAAAATTTTTAAAAGAAAATACAGAAATAGACTAACCCACTTCTGTAATGCTAGGAAAAAATGCAAGTATACAACTGCCTGCTTATCTTAGCTTGGATGATCATTCTTAAGAGTCCACAGTAGATAGAGATTATGTATAGAGGTAATGTGCAAGTTATACAAATAAGATGGCATTATTACTATCATCTTTATCAACCCATGAAAAGCAAATATCACCATCATTAACAATAATGAACCAAAAATACATACATAGTGAGTTATTACCTGATACCTGTGCTCGTCATGTTTTAATATTGACAATTTTCTTTCAAACAAAAAAAAATAGGATAAAAAGAGAGTATCTTAGAAATCAGTATTAAAGAAAAGGGTAGTGATGAACCAACCAGAATTATAGAAAACTGTTATGCAAGTAAGCAATATTAAAGAAAGAAAAGATGACAAGAAGAAGGAAAATCAAAGTTAAGCTGCCACAGAAAAGCTTTTCCTTCTGTCTGAATTCTGAGTCATGGACACTAGGTCTGGTAACTTTCCTTCACAAGCTTTCTCCTGCCAATAGTTTTAACCTTCCATTCTCAGTGTTTAATAAAACATTCTTTCTTCTCTTTTTGGCCATTTTCTCCCTGTGGAACAAAAAAATCTGTCCAAATAAATAGCGCCAGAGAAAGTGATGAGCAGTGTAAAAGCATGACGAGACACTCTGGGATTAAATTATATAACTTGAATAATGGTACACCACCACTGGCTTTATGCCATACAATGTTCCCATGATTTTGTCCTTTTCAAAACTATACCTGTCATTTACCCAGAGAGGGCAGTAATATTTTGCTTTAGGAATCCTACAGAAGCAAATCTTAAAAATGCAAATTCATTGTCAAGTCAGGAGTCAACTCATAGCTGACCTTCCACAGGACTTTCAGGAGGCTGTAAATCATGTGGGAGGAGATTGCCCATCTTCCTCCATCAGAGCAAAGGGATTTGAACCGCCAAAGAGGTGCTACCTTTAGACTGGTAGTGCACTATGCCACCAGAGCTCCCTAATCTTCTGCTTTAGGGAAATTTTTTTTATATTAATTTTAATGAAAGTTTACAGTCTTAGGGTTTCCAGTCATTTATTGTTGCGCTTTCTCCCTGTCCACACCCCTCCCCAATTTACTTTTCTCCTTGATGAGTAAAAGAAAACCTCTTTCATTGCTATGCAATCCCTCCCCACAAGTCCACTGCACTGTGCAGCCTTCATTCTGAACTCCTATCATGACAAGAATACTGCTTTAGGGAATATTTTAAGGAAGCAAATGAAAGGAAAAAACCATATAAACTATACTAGAAAATACTCTAGGAGGAGCTGTGGGGGAAATAGAACAAGCACTGTGGAAGTCAGCATGGTTGGATGAAATCATGCGAGGAGTTTCAAAGACGACTGTGGATTCCTGATGAGTAGGGTGGAAGACGAGGCAGGGAAGCTGGCCAGAAGACATGGTAGCCTCTTTATGCTCCATTAGCCTTCCCTAAACAAGGAGAACCTCTGAAGACTTTCAGGCAGGACAAGGATGCAATATATCCGACCAATTACAAAACATGTCCTGTAAACATTTTAGCATCTTACACAAACCCAAGTTACAAGTAGAACCAAGGGCCCAATATGTACAGAACAAAGGAAAAAAGGTTCTTTACGAAAAAGCAAATTAAAAAGGAGATTCAATCAGTGCAGCTTGGGTAAAAACTGTGTCTCTTAATAGAGCAGCAGAGAACAAAGCATTAGTCACATAAAGAATTCAGTCCTCTCTTAAAGAAGTGCTGCATCTAAAAGATACAGTATTCTGGAAAACAATCAGCGATCTATCTTTAGAAAGAAAGATAAATAATAAAAGAAGGCTTGTCCTAAATGAGATGGCCTCACTGCCTTGTACTAACTAGGGTAAGAGGAGGCAGGCCATCTCCGCTTCAGTGAAAACCAACAAGTAAAACATTTCCTCATGCAAGTTTAGTTAGTTCAAACAAATATATTCATGCAAAATGAGCTCTTATGTTTCCCTAGGAGACCTCCTTGAAGTCTAAACTATTATATTAAAATACTAATGTATTATCAGTGACTGGTAAATGAATCGATACTTTGAAAATACATAAAAACCATGTTCCCTTAAATGTAGTTGCCTTATTGAAACTGTTTTCTTTCCAAAGCATTTCACTAATTCTTAACGTGTGAAAGAATAAAACTACAATTCAATCCCTATCTAGAGCACTGTTGTTGTTTTAGATGCTAGTGAGCTGAGTACAACTCACAGTGACCCTCGGAACAACATATCTGAACTCTGTACATGCCGTCCTCACACTTCCTGACACGCTAGAGCCCATTACAGCAGTCACTATGTCAATTCACCTAGTCAAAGGCAAAACACTATAAATCCTAAAATTGATCCCCTTAACTACAATGGGAAATATCCTTACCTGATATTATAAAATGTTATCATGCGTTTTTTGTGGTTTGTTTTTTGGGGTGTGTGTTTTTTAATTGGTTTGCTTACAAAATTCATATACATTGTGTTTCTCACTGTTCTTCATTCACACTGTGTTGCACACAATCATTTTCATGCATTCTTTTTCTTTTTTTTTCTTCTTGTGTACCATCAAGTTGGATCTGACTGGTACAGGAGAAGATCACCCCTCCTTCTCCAGCAGAGCATCAGGTGGATCAAATTGTGAGCCTTGGGACTGCAGTGCAGCTTCTTGCCACTTGGCCACCAAGGCTCCCTGTTACCACGCAGTTTTACAGGCAATATGAAAAGTTGCCATTAAAGTCATATGTAGTCTTCAATTGTTTGCATAAAATAACGGTATTACATATATATTAAAAAGGTATTACATAAGATAAAAAGTGGTCAATAAATTCATTTTGGTACTAAAAGAATCCGCATACTCTATATTGGGTCTGATTAGTTCACTGACAAACAAGGGTTGTTTTTTTTTTAATATTTAAGGTTCACAATCTACAATCAAAAAAATAAAAAAGTTGCATAAGACTCAGGAGCTACAATTTCATAAAATACTATATAACACGGGAAAGTCTAGTAAGCATTATGCTGAGTGAACTCAGTCTCATAAGGACAAATAGTACAAAAGAACATTATTGTAAAAATAGAAGGATAACTAGTAAGATTTGTATACAACTCCAAAAGGGAAGAAGGGGAGGTAGGTGGAAATAGGTGAGAGGAGGGATATCAACGGGATGGGAGAATTTGATGGGCTGATTAATGTGGTACAGGTATTATCAAAGATCCAAAAGGGGCTTGAAAAGACAGGGTAATAGTGGGTTTATATCAATGTGACTAAATGTATAAAGCAAAATGTATAGGAATGATCATATAAAACACAAAGTGTTTCATGAATGAAGAAATGAATGAAACATAATGAATAAAGAAACGTATGAAACAATGTGCATAGTGGAACACAATGAATACCAAAAAAAACCCCATAATGTATACAAATTTTATAAGCAAATCCAATTTTTTTAAAAAAAACAAAAGCACATCTTATCTAAAATAAATGTGTACCATTTTCAAAAACAGAAAAATAAATGTGAGGGAATACTGAAAAAAAAAAAAAACAACAACAGATTAATGTACTTACTGTCAATTTAAAAAAAAAACACACCAAAAAAACAAAAGCCAAACCCAGTCTTCCTTCACCACAAGGTGGAACTAGAGAGAATTAGACAAAGTAAAGCATTTGACAGCAAATAAGAACGACTGGTATTTTTTTTTCCTATTTTCTTTCTTACAATTTCAGCAAAGCTTGAGAAATCTTTTAAGAATGCTATTATATATATTCTTAAGTATAGCTTTTCCCCTTTCACTTTTACTTAAACAACTTTCAAAGTTTTCTGTGTGTTTTCTCTGAGGATTGATGGGTTAATTCTGGTCTGGTCTGGTCTGGTCTGGTCTGAATATGGGACCTTCTATCTTTCTCTACAGTACATCCCTTTATTCAACAGGAAAGCAGAGAAGTTATCTATTTTTGTTTATGTTTCCCCTCATAGCCCACGCATTTGTAGTCTCTTATATGGCTGCACAGATTTTGGCACTGAATAACTAACTATCTTTGTGTTACCTACCTAAGTCTTGGAGGTTTATTCTTATTAAGATAAATTTCAACAATCATCACAAATTGTAAAAAATAAGCACTGGTTTGTAACATAGCAATATTATCCATTCTACTTGTGAGCTGATGGCCTAATGACAAGAAGCCGCACTGCCATCCCAAAGGGACGCAGATTAAATCCACCAGCTCTCTGTGGGAGGAGGATGGACAATTTTCTTCTCTGCAATTAACTGTCTCTGAAAACCCCCAGAGGGTCAGCTATGGGTCAGTTCCAACTCATCAGTATACAATAATAACAACAACAACAACTTGTGAGATAAAAACAGCTTATAAAGATTCTTTTACAACCTTTAAGACATATTTTTATTAACAGCAAAGGCTTTTTCTGTTTTTTCCTGTCCATATTTTTGTATCTGAGACAAAACTCAGTGATGTCTGTTTAGTAGGTGGGTATGGGTCACAAATTTTTTTTTTAAGTTTTTCAAATCTTCTTAGCACAATGTTTTTTATAAATCTTTTCTTTAAACTATTTATCATTTCCTAAAGTCATGGTAAGTACTACTAAATAAACAGATGTTTAAAAAAATATCTACCATAAAGAGAATGAGAGGAGCCAATTATATGACTTTTATGTTCACCTCTTCACCTTTTTCTTTTTTAAATTATTTTCTTATTTTATGTGTGTGTACCGTCAAATTGGATTTGACTGGTACAGGAGTAGATAGACCCTCCTTTTCCAGCAGAGCATCTGGTGGATTTGAACCGTCTATCAGGCTACTCCTTGGAGGCAAGTATTCTGGGGCTTCGTCTGACATACTTTGGACATGTTGTAAGGAGAGACAGGTCCTTGGAGAGGGACATCATGCTTGGTAGGGTGGAAGGACAGCACAGGAGGGGAAGACCCCTCTGTGAGGTGGATTGATTCAGTGACTGGGGTAATCGGGATGGGTGTGTCAGAGGCAATGCGACTGGCACAGAACAGAGCAGGGTTTAGGGCTGCTGTACACAGGGTCGCTATGAGTCGCAAACGACTCGATGGCACATAACAACAACAACATCTCTGGGATTGCAGTGCAGCTTCTTGCCACTAGGCCACCAGAGCTCCATAACCTTTTTGTTTTCTAACCATAAGATCTGGGAAACAGGAAAAAAAATTATATTGGTAAAAATGGGAGTAAGAATTACTTTAACCCTTCCCAAAAATTTGAAATCACTGCCATCATGTAAGTAATGCATTCACAGAGATCCTTCAGGACATAGTAGAGCTGCCTTACAGGGTTTTCAAGGCCATGAATTTTTAGAGAAGCCAACAGTCACATCTTTTTCTCTTGTAGAGTGGCTAGTTTATTATAGACCTTTCAGTTAGCAGCTTGGTGGTGCATGGACCAGTGAACTGCCAGTCTCCTTAACACTTCTCATCAGTAATTAATAAGCCACTCGGTAAAATGAGACAAAGGTGAAGAAAAGCATTATTAAAACAGCTAAGTGTTGTTAGATGCCATCCAATCAACTACAACTCATTCTGTGAACAACCTATGAACAACAGACCTGGAGCCTTCCCCTGACCTGCACCGTCCTCAGGATCTCCAGCACATTCAAGCCCATTTCTGTAGTCACTGTATTGACCAATCTCATTAAGGGTCTTTCTTCCAGTGACCCTCCACCTTTCTCAGCATGGCATATGTCAAAGGGCTGACCTCTCCTGATAACATGCCCAAAGTTTGTGAGACAAAGTTTCACTATCCTTCCCTCTAAACAGAAACCTGATTGTAATTCCTCCCAAAACAGACTTGTTTATCCTTTTGACAGTCCATAGTATATTCAATTGTTTTCACCAAGACCATCAAAGGCATAGATTCTTCTATCATACTTATTCCCTGTCCAACTTTCAGATGCCTTGGAAGCAACTGAAAAGACTATGGCTGAAATTGGGCATGTCTTAGTCTTTTAAGATTTGTGGTTTTTAGCATTTTGGAGAGATCCTTGACAACAGATTTTGCCACTATAACATGGTTTGTCTGGTTGCTTTTGTTTGTTGTTGTGTTTTTTTTTAATTTCTTGAGTACTACTGGCATGGTTGTTCACTGTGGACTGAAACAAAATGAAGTTGTTTATAATTTCAACCATTTCTCCATCTATCATAATGTTGTCAAGTGGCCCAGTGGTGAGGATTTTTATTTTACAGATGTTGAGATATAATCCATATTGAAAGCTGTAGTCTTTAATTCTCTGCAGTAAGTGCTTCAAGTCTTCTTCATTTTCTACAAGTAATGTTGTGTCACCTGCATCATGCAGGTTACTGCTGAGTCTCATTCCAATAATTCTGATGACATATAGTGCAGTGTCTCAAATTAGTTGCTCACCATACAGAATGAATAGGTATGGAGGAAGTATACAACCCTAATGCACGCCGTTCCTGATTTTGAGCCATGCAGCGCTCCCTTGTTCTTTTCAGACAACTGCTTCTTGGTCTATGAATAGATTTCACATTGAGCACAATTAAGCTTTCTGAGTTTCACATTCTTCAACAGCTTGCCTCCAGAAACCCTGTGAACTTGGAGAAATGATAAAAGTTATGCAATCTGTTCAGGTCTTTCATTCATAGGGCCACTGTGAGTCATCTGCGACTCACGGCACTTAACAACAACAATCTAAGTATTTGGGAGTTTCTGGTGGCCTAGTGGAAAGAAGCTGCACTGCACCAAAAGCACGTAGTTCGAGGCCACCAGCTGCTCTGTGGGAGAAGGATGGGCAATCTCCTCCTGTGCAAATAAACTGCCTCTGAAAATCTACCGGAGGGTCAGCTATGGGTCAGTTCCGACTCTCTGGTAGCCAACAGCAGTCACCTAAGCATGACCTGGATTCACAGTGTATCAAGATAACTAGCTATGACAAAGTGTATTTGATAAGGTGGTATGAAATCATTACTCCACTGGTGGCACTGTGGTTAAAGCATGTGGCTGCTAACCAAAAGGTCTTTTTTCACCTACCAGCTTCTTCATGGGAATAAGATGTGGAAGCCTGTTTCCATAAGGACTTACAGCTTCAGAAAACCTATGGGGCAGATCTACTCTGCTCTTCAGAGTTGCAAAGTTGGAATCGACTCCACAGTTGTTGTTTGTTGTTAAGTATCATCAAGTCAAGTACAACTCATAGTAACTCTGTGAACAACAGATATGAACTCTGACTTATCCTCCACCACCCTCACATCTCTGATGTGCTCCAGCTGTGTTACAGTCAGTGTGTCAGTCCAGCTTATTAAGTGTCTTCCTCTCTTTCTCTAAATCCTACCTTCCCCAACATAGTGTCTTGTTCAAAACACTGGCCCCTCTTGACAACATGCCCAAAGATTCATCAACCACCTGAGTTATGCAGATGACACAACCTTGCTTACTGGAAGTCTGGAAAACTTGAAACATTTGCTGCAGAAGATCATAAACTGTAGCCCTCGGTATGGAATATAAACAACTAAATATTAAAAAAACACACACAAAAAAAACCCCAAAGGCCCTCACCACTGAACCAATAGGTAACATTATGATAGATGGAAAAAAGACTGAAATTGTTAATTTCATCTTGTTTGGATCAACAATCAACATGTTTGGTATTTGGCAAGTTTGCTGTCAGGGACCTTTCCAAAATACAGAGGAATGTCAGTTTGAAAAGTCAGATGTGCTTGATTCAGGCCATGGTCTTTTTAATCACTTGCTATGCATCTGAGAGATAGACAATGATTAAGGATGACAGAAGTGATGTCTCTGAGTTGTGGTGTTGGAGTAGAGTACTGAATATCCCATGGGTTGCCAAAAGAATAAACAGGTATGTCTTGGGGAAAGTGCAGCCAGAGTGCTCCTTGGAGGCTAAGATGGCTATGTTTCATCTCTCATATTCTGGGCATGTTGTTAGGAGAGGCTATTCCTTTGAAAGGAACATCATGTTTGGAAAGATGGAGGGTCAGCAAAAGAGAAGAAAACTCCCAACAAAATGGACTGACATTGTGACTGCAGCAATGAGCTCAAATGTATCAGGGATGATGAGGACGGCACAGGATAGGGTTCAAGTCTGTTGTTCATAGTGCCACTATGAGTCATACTCAACTTGGCAGCACCTAACAATAACAAAAACCAATACTGCAAATATAGGAAAATAACTGTGATTCCACTGCCTATAAATACAGGAAACACAAGTGACACTGCATTGGTATTTTAATCACCCCAGCATTAACACTAATGGCATAGTTTTCCTACATGGTAGACTTGATAATCCTGGACAACAACTTTGTAAAATTTTCCCTCAATTTCTCTATCGGTCTTGAATCAATTTCAATGCTATCTCCCTTCCACTGGTTTTCTAGAATACAGTAAGAATGAGATTATCCATCTTTCTCCTGTGGAGTGGGTGGTGAATTTGCCCCACTGACCATTCAGTTAGCAGCATAATACACAATGCACTATGCCATGAGTGCATCAGGAGTTGAGATGTTTACTGAAAGGTCATCTGTTCAAATCTACCCACTACTCTTCAGATAAAGAGTTAGAAATTTGGAAATTCAACAGAAGACCACTATGAGATGAAGTTATTGAGTCTAGTGCTACAAAATCCACCATGGGACATGCAAACAGTCATCCAGAGTTTCTGAATACCCCTCAGATCCATGGTTACTTTCATGAAAAATCACTTCTAACAACCACACAATTTTCCTGCTTCTGGCAACCAACAATCTGGAGAACACAAAGACAACGGACATAAAAAAAAAAA
>NW_006399874.1:5953502-5955664 GCF_000299155.1 Elephantulus edwardii
AGCTATGAACTTCTCTATGCATCTCCTGTGTAACAGAGAATAGCCTCACTTTGAAAACATACACAGAACAGTAACAGATCACATTTGTATCGCAATATTATAAAGTTCATAATTTTCAGCCAGCTGCAAAGGCTCTCAAAAGATATTATTTTACTAATGGTGGTGGTGGTTGTTTGCCTTCAAGTCAAGCACGACTCATAGCGACCCTAGGAACAAAAGGCCTGAAACCTCTCTACTACTATCGACATTTATCAAAGTTTTTAGAGTTTCCGAAAGGCAAGCTATTTAGGAAGTGGATGCCACGACTGGGCAGGTCTAAAATCCTCAGCACACAGGGAAAGGATGGCAAGTTACATCATCAGCCTCCCTCCCATGACAGTATCTAATACAGTAGTGACAACTGCATGCTCTTCTTGTCCAAGACACCCCCCCCTAGTAGAAAGTCACACTTCACTCTCCTTATTCCACTTCTTACATCTTTCTCCCTCCAGGATGGTGTGTGATTCTGAACACTTATTCCATAGGAAGACACTCTTTGAAGTTGTCTTGTCAGAATGAACTAAACCCTCTGCCTGCAGGGAATCTCTCTATAGAAAGTATCACTTTCCCACCATCATATTTATGCAACAGTAAACAGAAAGTGAATTAGGCATGTAGAGAGGAGAATAATATTCTGCCATGCAAAACCAAAGTGTGTACAGAAAACATGTCATAAAGAGAAAGAGAACAGTCTTCTGCATTTCCATTCTGTCTATGATTATGTCTGTCTATACCCCATACGCCTCAGTTTCCTCTTCTACAATATGAAAGTTTCGGAGTAGATGGCCTCTTACTCAAACTAAAAATAAAAAAATCTCACTGCCGTTGAGTCAGAAAGAACCACAAGTGACCATCTAGTAGGTTTTCAGAGGCTATAAATCACACAGCAGGAAGCTGCCAACTTTCACCTGTGGAGTCGCTGGTGGATTCAAATTGCCAGAAAGGTAGCACCACTGGGTGAGCAGGGCAACTGCCTACGGACTATGCCACTGGAAGACCTTAGCTCAAACTCCATCCATCATCTACTCTATTGCTAATGAGCTAGAACTGACGCATAGCTGACCCTTCAGCAGGTGTTCAGAGGCTATAAATTGCACAAGAAGAGAGTGCCTGTCCCTCTCCTGTGGAACTGCTGGTGGCTTCAAATTGCCCATCACTGGCTCCATTCTCTGCTGGGCCAACAAAGCAAAAACTAGAGAACAAAAATTCCATGACCTGTAAAATAAAGTTGTTTCTTAAAATCTAGGCATTACCACCTTAAAGATTAAAGATAATTCCAATAGAATGTAGAAACTATCAAACAATGTCATTAATACAAAAATGCAAGCAAAATACTGCTGAAGATCAAAGATGGTTAGACCACTACACACATGGAGAACTCAGAAGTTTAAATTGGATTAATGAGAGGCCGTGGCACCAGGGATGTCATTGTAGACATTAGATGGATCCTGGCTCAAAATTAAAACAAACAAACAAACAAACAAAAAACCCAAAAAAACCAGAAGAATGTCTACTTTTGCTTTATTGACTTTGAAAAGGCATTTGACTGTGTGGGTTATAACAAAGTATGGCTAATATTAAGAACAATGGGAATCCCAGTACACTCATGTTTATGTAAAACCTAGACCTAGACCAAGATGCTGTTGTGAAAACAGAGCAAGGAACATTGTTGTAAGTACTGTCGAGTCGTAGGCGACTGATAACGACCCTATGAATGAAAGACCCGAACACTTGTTTAACTTTCATCCTTTCAACAACATAGAGAGAGCTCAGTTGGCCTAGTGGATAGAATGTGATGCTACGAAGTGAAAGGTAGGTGACTTTAATCCTAGGCCGTCAGGCCTGTCATTTTTTTTTTGTTGTGGTAGTGGTTTTTTAATTTTTAGTTTTTTTTAATTAATTTTAATGAAAGTTTACAAAGACTTTCGGTTTCCATTCATTTGTTGTTGCACTTTTCTCCCTGCAGTTTGCTCTTCTCTTTGAAAAGTAAAAGAAAAATTCTTTCACTGTTATACAATTCCTCCCCCCAAGTCCACCCCACTATGCAGCCTTCCTTTTAAAAAGTAAAAGAAAAATTCTTTCATTGTGTCAGGCCTGTTTTTAATTGTTTTTGATCAAATATT
>NW_006399874.1:5957998-5959298 GCF_000299155.1 Elephantulus edwardii
ATATATATATATGCCACTTCCTTCATCCAACATATCAATTTTTCCTCCCTTCTTACCTATTAATCTTCCAAGACTGATTCCATCTGTGTGTAAACCTTTCCTTTGCTTTTTACATTAGAGGAACCATAATTTATATTCTTGTTCTTTTTGTGTGCCACTGAGTCAGAATTGACCCATAGCTGATCCTCCAGTGAGTCTTTGTTAGAGGTACGTGGTTCAAATCTACCAGCTACTCTGTGATAGATGGATGAGAAATCTGCTCGTGTGTGACACAGTGCTTCTGAAAACCCACTGGAGGGTCAGCTCTGAGTTGGTTCAGACTCAAAGCCCCACATTAACAACAACAACATAATTGTTCTTTTGTGAGTTACTTATGTCATTCAACGTAATTTATGACTTCTGTAACTTAGAATAATTTTCCCAGTTTCATTCAGGTTGTGCAGTATTTCACAAATTGGTGACAGCTTTTAGTTCTGCAAATATTTTAGTCATAGGATCTCTATATAATTTTAAAGTTATTGATATCTTTAAAGAGGCTTTGTTTGAATTTTAACTATTGGTATTTACTATCTTAGAATTAAAAGTAGGAGATTTTCAATTTGTATATTAATTCTTCTTAAAGAACAATGATTTTTAAAGAAAACATAACATTATTTTTAAAGAAAACATAACATTTTTTATGTTTAAAAAAATCTTTGAAAATCTCTCTATTGTCATATTTCCATACTGAATATGTCATAACATCACATGCAGTATTATATGCTTCCAGATAGTTTTCCTATACATCTGTGGAAGAATGAAAGTGAAATTTTCAAATAGTGACTTAGGATTATTAATAAACTAATTTTCACCTAGCAAATCAGAGAAGAAAGGGCATCATTGAAGCTGCTATGTTTCTCAGAACAGCTACAATGACAAACATTAAAACAGCAATCAGTGGTGCATATACTGGAGAAATCAGGACTTTAAAAATATTTTTTAATTTTCATTATGATTTTAATGAAAGGTCACAGAAAAGTTGTTTTCTTTCATTCATTATTGCACGTTTCCCTCCCTCGCTTTCCCTTCCCTTTCTCCTAGTCCACTTTGCAATGCACTTCTTGTACTGGGTTGCTGATATACAAAATCAGGACTTTCATGAGCAAAAACATGGAAAAGAGTATATATATACACACACAGTATTATTATATATGTTATATATGTGTATATGTATATATACATATATACATATATTATACATACATACATATATGTTGTTGTTGTTGTTATGTGCCGTCGAGTCACCTGCGACTCATAGCGA
>NW_006399874.1:5960734-5971345 GCF_000299155.1 Elephantulus edwardii
ATACAAGGAAGTCCAGTGAATACCACTATCATTCAAATATATGCACCAACAACCAGAGCCAAGGAAGAGGAGATAGAAGATTTTTACCAGCTTTTACAATCGGAGATTGACCGAACACGCAATCAAGATGCATTGGTAATAATGGGTGACTGGAATGCAAAAGTTGGGAACAAAGAAGAAGATTCAGTAGTTGGAAAACATGGACTCAGTGACAGAAATAGAGCGGGAGAGAGAATGATCGAATTTTGCACAATGACTTATTCACAGCAAATACAATTTTTAAGAGACATAAACGTAGGTTATATACCTAGATTTCACCTGATGGTAGTATACATAGGAATTAGATCGATTACATCTGTGGAAAGAACCACTGGAGAAGCTCAACATCAGCTGTGAAAACTAGGCCAGGAGCTGATTGTGGAACAGACCACCAACTACTCATTTTTTCAAATACATATATACATATTATACATACATATATATAAATAGCATACATATGTATTTTTTTCATATGTATGAACAAACCTATTAGGCAGTAACATTTGATCAGAATATGTAATTCTTTTCAAAATATCTCAGCTTCTGTCTTGGCTTCCTCACTCATTAAGTGGCACTGGAACAAATCACTTAATATAGTTTAGTCTGAGTTTTCTCATCGGTAAAGTGGAAGTGGGGCTACAATAATATTACATACATCATAAAATTTCTAACACTGAATTTAACATGTATGAGAAAATGCTTGAGAATTACACATACACACACACACACACTCACACACACAAACATACACATTTCGTGTTTTGATAGAAAACATATATGAAGCTAGAAAACAAATTTTTCATTGCAAAATAGCCTTGATCCATTCCCTGGTGGTTAAGTGGTAAGGAAGTGAATTGCCATTGCAAAGGTATACTGTTCAAATCTACTAACAGCTTCATGGGAGAAAGATTGGCATTCTCCTCCTGTGAAATGGACTGGTTCCCATTCAAGAGTACACAACATTCCACTAACAAGAGTTGTATTTAGGTAAATTTAGCTAGTTCCTCTTGAAAATAACAATTACCACCAGGAACCCACAATCTATCAGTCACTTGCTCTACAACAACCGTTACCTTTTTCAGTCTGATAATCTTCTTAATTCTCAGTGATGATAACTGTCAGTTTCAGCAAACTATCTTAATTGTTTCGGGGGCTAACATGAAGTCACGTTAGAGCGCTGAGGGAGTGGGGTGCACGGCACAGCCATGTACACTATATACAGTGGCATCCCACTGTGTATACTGTGTAGAGTAAAAGCTTCTGACACTGAGAAGGCAGTGTAGGGGCCGTGGAGCAGCTGGTAAGTAGGAAGAGAAAGGTGCAGGGAATGACAACTGAATATTAATATCAAGTACTTAGCAATTCTGATTAAAGGTCACATTGTAGCAATTGCCCTGAATACTTCTGAACTGAGTCATCTCTTTGGGGCATTTACCAAAAGTGACACTATAATGCATTTGCACCTGTTACACATTAATTCAATAATTAAATGGATATCTGATCCCAAATAATATCCAATTTCTCTCATTCCAGGATCATTTAAAACACTAATTTTTTCCAATCTGGCTGTTTACAGAAAAGAGAAAAAAAAAAACAACAGTATCGAACCAAAAGGAGAAAATAAAAAGCAACCCAAAACCACTGTCATTTAGTTGATGCCAACTCCCAGCAGCCCTACAGGATGCACAGAACTGCCCAGGAGGGATTCCAAAGCTGAAATCTTTATTGAAGCACATTGTCTCTTCAGGCTGGTAGGTTCAAATCACTGACCTCTGGTGACAGCCAAGAGCCTAATCCCTGAGCCACCAGCGGTCCCTGGTTACAACTTCAGACCATTCACACATTTTTAAATGACCAAAGCACGCTCTGCCCTCAAAATACAACTTCATCTACGTGGCTGGTTTTGTGTCAATCATCATACTATATGAGTCAGGCTCTAGGCTCAGAAGGAAGTGAGGCCTTTGCAAAAAAAGACAAGAGCCAGGTAAGTAATAAAATTTCCCAAGGATAAGGCTCAAGGACAGGTGGGGCTGGAGAATACAGATAGAGACCTCCTGGCCACCACAGCCGCTTCCCGGTATTGCTTTCTGGGCATGATGTGGCAGCGTGCAAGGCTACAACCAGAGATTTAAATAGTTGCCTCACCTCCTGTTGTAAATCAAGACTGAAAAACCAGCAGGTTGTTTCAGTAACATAGTTTACAGATTTAAGGTTTTGACATTTTTATATGCCAACACAGTCACTTCTGTTTAAACATAAAGCCATTTCCTCAAGTCTTTGCAAATAAACAATTGATTGCATTGTCTTCATCCAAGCTTTGATATAATCCAGGACTATGAACAACACATGTCACTAAAGGAACACTGAAACTATTTTTAATGACACCTCCAGACAATGAGATTCCACTGTCTCAGTGTCCATGCGTTCTAATGCTCAACGCCTCTTCCCTACCTAAAAGCTTTTCCTTAAATCTATATGATAATCCAGGTCTTTGGTATAACAGTTTACGTTTTCCAAACTAAAACCACAGCAAAACATGTCTGAGGAATTTACGTTAGAAATAGAATTATAAATATAGTGGCATTCTATCGGTTGCTTATTGAGGAAAAAACTAACAAGTATCATATAAAAATGTGTTGCAATTTATCTCTATATTCAGAATATACTCTCTTGGAAAATTAACATTTCAGATTGCAATTGATTTCTTCAAAGTGATTACTTACAATTAAGTAATTACAATTTTATCGACCTTCCAGCTCTAACCATCCTCATAGAAAAGTTTTATGAGTACAATATACATTAAAAATTAAGAAAAAACTACTGTCATTTAGTCAATTCTGACTGAGGAACATAAGCCCTGTAAAAGGGCAGTCTGTCTAAAGCTCTCCTTGTATTTAAATGTCTTTGGCAAGTACTTTTATTCAGATATTTGAAGAATGTTTGTTCTATGAATAAAAGATGAGTCACCTGCAATTTACCTATGACCTTAGCCATGTCCAAAGCTGTAGGCTCACTGCCTACTAAGTCATGGGGAAACCAGAAAAATTCAGGAAACAGACTCATAAACTCTATCAGTCACTTTCTATAAGGAGCCTTCTCTACCCCCAGGCACATCATGGCCACTGTTAATGGCCACTGGGTTGGTTCCAACTCCTGGAGAACCTGCATACAGAGTAGAAGGGCTCTTTTGCTTTTTCACTTGAGTGAAAATTTATAAATCATATTACATTTTTATTCAATCATTAATAGACATTTTGTTTTATATAGGCAATCTCCTCCCCTGCGATTAACTACCTCTCAAAAGCCACCAGAGGGTCAGCTATGGGTCGGTACTGACTTTACAGTTACACAACAACAACAATCAAACTCTTGGTGAGTTCTCGTGGTCTAGTGGAAAGGATTTGCACCGCCAACTCAAAGACACTCAGGTAAAATCCACCAGCTGCACAACAGGAGAAAAAGGTGAACAAACACCTCCCTGCTGGAGGGTGTTCTGACTCAATGGTACATAAAAACGTAACAATCAAATTCTTAACATGTTTGCCTTTCCTTTTGCTCAAATACATATTTACTAGTTTTTGCTCCCCTCTCCTTTCCTTCTTATCCCTGTTAACCCTCCAAGATTGATTCCATGTAGACCTTTCCTTAGTTGTTGTTGTTTGTTTGTTTTTAGTATGTTTTTACACTCTAACAGTCCTTTTGTAACTAGCCCATATCACTCAGCATAATTTTTCTAGGTTCATTCAAGATGTGCAGTGTTTAAAAAAATTCATCTTTTTTTCAAGAATGCAAAATAATCAATCCACTGTGTGAATGGACCACATTTTCTTCAGTCATTCATCTACTGATCAACACTGAGTTGTTTCCAACTCTTTGTGATTGTAAATTACATTGTTATAAACCTGTGTGTGGATACGTCATTTTGTGTTGCACTTCTTTCCTTTGGGATGTGTACCTATTAGTGTGACTGCTAGGTCAAATTGTATTTCTACTCCAAACTTCATAAATAAGCATCACAGAGCTTTTAAGGCTGCAATCTTTTAGTAAGAAATAGCCAAGCATGTCATCCAACGTGTCTCTACGTGGGTTCAAACCACCAACCTTTTAGGTACTAGTCAGGGTTTAACAGTGTGCACTATCAGCATAAGTGCCTGGTATTGTATCATACGAAGCCATGGTCGCATAGTGTACAAAATATCAGGCTGCCAATCAACAAGTCAGCAACCCATATTCAGTAACTACTCTCAGTAGAAAAATGAGTAAGCTCCTCCTAGAACGATAAACAGTGTTAGAATCCGAATGCAGAGTGGCTTTGGGTTAGAATCAACTAGATACCAGTGGGCATCATGTCCTAACACACAGCTTGAGCTAAATAAATGCTGCTGCATGGCTAACACACAGAGGGAAAATATTTTTCTGCATGTAAAATCTAGGAAGTATAATTAAAACACAGCCCTACTGCCATCAAATCAATTTCAATTCACAGAGACCATCGCCCCATCAAATGTTTGAGGCTTGTAAATATTTACAGGAGAAGACTATCCATCCTCCAAGCTCAAGCAGTTGGTATATTTGAACTGCTGACATACATGGTAAGATAAATGAATGACAAGTTTCAGATGAATGAAACTTCAAAACATAAGAAATCTTAAATGTTTTTTGAATAAGTTACACAGAATAATGGAACAGAATTAGCCCATGATAGGCAAAAAACAAGGCCCCAGGAATTGATGGAATACCAACTGAAATATTTCATCCAACAGATGCTTCCCTGGAAGTGCTGACCAGACTGTGCCAGGAAATATGGAGGAGAGCTACCTTGCCAACAGAGTGGAAGGGATACATATTTATATCACACACAAGCAAAATCTGCTGAACATTATCCAAAAATGACTGGAACAGTACATTGCCAGAAAACTACCAGGAGTACAGGCTGGGTTTAGAAGAGGCTGTGGCACTAAGGACATCATTGCCAACGTCACTTGGTTCTTGACTGCAAGCTGAGAGTACCAGAGGAATGTCTATCTGTACTTCATTGACTACTCAAAGACATTTGACTGTGTGGATCACAACATATTGTGGCTAACTTTGAGAAGAATAGGAGACCCAAAACACCTGATTATACTCATGTCAAACTCCTGGGAGGCAGTCATCAGAACAGTGCAAGCAAACACTGCACGTTTCAAAATCAGGAAAGACGTGTGTTGGGGATACATCCTCTCTCCATACCTTTTCAATCTACGTGCAGAAAAGATCATTCTGGAGACTGGTCTTTATGACAAGAAATGTGCATCGGAATTGAAGGAAGACCCAACAGCAATTTGTGTTACGCCAACTGCTCACTGAAACTGAGGAGGATATGAAGTGTCTGCTCAGAAGGTCAAGGACCACAGCCTTCAATATGGATTGAATATCATCATAAAAAATACAAAGGTTTTCACCTTTCTTCCTAGCCAATTGGTAACACCATGACAGCTGGAGAAGTTACCAAGATTGTGAACAATTTCAGCTTCTTCAAGTCCGCAATCAACACTCTTGGAACCAGCAGGCAAGAAACCAAAAGACGAATTGGAGTAGGAAAGTCGGCTGCCAGGGACCTCTCTGGAGTGCTGAAGTGCAAAAATGTCAGTCTAGAGACTAGGGGTGAACCTGATCCAGGCCATAGTCTTTGTAATTACTTGCTATGCATTAGAGAGCTGGACAGTAAATAAGGATGACAGAAGAAAAGTGGACGCCTTTCAGTTATGGTGCTGGAGAAGAGTCATGAACATGCCATGGACTGCCAAGAGAACTAACAGTTCTGTCTTGGAGAGGGTGAAACCAAGTTGCTCTCTGGAGACAATGCTTTTAAAGCTCCGTTACACATACTTGGGCATGTTGCCAGAATGGACAAGTCCTTGGAAAAGAACATCATACTTGGAGGGCCGTAGGAACAACACATGAGAGGAAGACCCTGGATGAGAAGGGCTGATAGAGTAATAAAAAAAGGTGTGTCAGAGACGACGGACGAGACGAGACTGGCTCAGGACAGAACAGAGTTCAGTGCATAGGGACGCTATGAGTCACAAGCAACTTGACAGCACATAACAACAATACAGAAATTTCACATAAAAATGAGATGAAGAAAAACTATTTGGTATTAACAGGAAAAAACATTAAACGAGAGAGATCCACATACACAATATAGTTTCCTTGGATATGTAAAAGTCATCCTATGTGGTTCTGAATGACAAAATAAATGGCTGGAAGTTACAATAAACACATTTTACAGAATAAATATTTCCGTTACAGCTGATACAGACTTGAAGTTTAAACTGCCCATATATCTTACAATCAATGACCCATAAAAAAGACTGTGAGAAAACCTTTCTGCAACAGCCACAAAATGAACTAGAACCTTTCCAAGTCTGCAATTCTAATGAGCACACAAAAATCCTCACATCTGCTTAAAATCCATCACTTTAAAACTTCTGCCTTAAGACGTTCTCAAATGGATGTTAAGAAATATCATTTGATAAAAGGACTCTATGACCAAATGAATTTGGGAAACACTAGATTAAACTAGGCTCTTTATTACAGGATTTCACAGTGTCATTAATATGCTAATGTGAACTGGAACTCTCTTTGATCAGGAAAGGCTGCTTTCCAAATTCCTTGGCAAGAGAAACCTCATTTTTTTTTCCTTTTTCTCAAGGGCATCTCACAACACCGGTGTTTCTGGGAACCTGGGGGGGTGTGCGCATATACTATTCCTGCCTACTCTAGAAAATTAAAGGATTCAACATGAAATATATTTAATTAGCATGACATTAAATAAATTTACAACACAAAAGCTTGGAATTATATTTAACAACCTAGGGAAAAAACTTTTAAATGGCTACATTATAAAAAATAAAACTGACCCAAAAACCCCCAAACCCTATTTCTATGAAGCAGTAGTGCTGGACTCAGAGCAATTTTATAGGACAAAGTAGAACAAATTCATAGGGCAGACGGATACATATCTCCCCAAAGAGGCTAGTGTTTGAAACCAGATAATTAATATTTGAGTTAACAGCTAAGTGTTTAACTGCTTCATCAGGAGGACACCTTCCTATGTAAGATATATTTGCGAATATGGTTTCTTAAGTTGTTAATGTTTGTACAAACTTAAAAGTTTACACAAATTGCACAGTAAAAGAAAGGATAGCATCAAAACATTCATTTGGACAACAGATCTAAAGGGCACATTTGTACTTTGAGAACTTCATGATCTACGTCATGTCCTTCTGGCAGAATTATAATTTTTGGCATTTTTGGACTATTCTTCAACAATTAAATAGATGGTGGTGGTGGCGATGTTAAGTGCCACTCACTGAGCCAACCACAACTCATAGCAACCCTACATATGAACAATGGACCCAAACCTTACCCTATTTTGTGTCATCCTCACCATCTTTGATACACTTGAACCCACTAATACAGTCACTTTTGTCAATCTATCTCCTCAAAGCTCTTCATCTCTCTTGCTGTCCCATCCAATATGAGGAATTTTTCCAAAACCCATGCCCAGAGTGAGTGAGGCAAAGTTTCACCTCCTTGCCTCTAGGAAGCAACCTGGTCGCACATTCTTAATATCTGCTTGTTCTTTTGTCAGGTAATGAGATATTAATTACTCTTCTCCAACACCATAACTCAAAGGGATCGATTCTCTTCCTGTCAACTTTATTAACTGTCCAACATTCAGATGCATGTTGTTGTTGTTGGTATTGTTGTTGTTGTTAAGTGCAGAAGAGTCCAGTATGACTCACAGTGACCCAACAGCAAGTAATTAAAAAGACCATGGCTTGGATCGGGTACACCTTAGTCTTTAAACTGTCTTCATTGCTCTTTAGCACTGTGGTGAGGTTCTTGACAGCAGATTTTCTCAATGCAATGTAGTTTTATATTTCTTCACTGCTGGTATTAAGAGTGTTTTGTGGATCCAAGTAAGAGGAAACTTTTGACAACTTCGATCTTTTCTCCAACTATCATGTTATGATGCTGCCAATCAGTCCAGGGAAGATTTTTGTGTTCTTAATGTTGAAATGTAGTCCATCATCTTCTGCAACAAGTGTTTCTCACTTTTCAGAAAGCAAGATTGTTACATCTGACTAAGACAGCTTGTTGATTAGTCTTCCTCCAATTGTGATGCCACATTCTTCTTCATACAGTTCAGCTTCTCAAAGGAGCTGCTCAGAATACAAATTGAATAGGTACAAAGAAAGAATACAGCTTTTTCAGTAATACATAGTACTTGGTAGTGTTTTTGTTATTGTTATTATTAGAAAAATAGTAATTTTGGGGTTTTGTTTGTTTTTAGTGGAAGATTCTTGATAGTTTCCCTTGTGGAATACTCGAGTACCAGCGTTCTCAGTGCAGAAAGGAAGTGGAAATACTAGCCTATAGGCGTGGCTTTGCTTCGCTTATTGCTCAGTGAATTGTCTAATCTAGGTTAAACTCAAGCAGTGACTGATGGCTCACAAATAATCCAATCACTTGGCTGTCTTGTGCACACAGCCTCCAAACACTGCCATACCCACAGAATGGTAAAAAAGAAGTCAGTGTAGGTCTTTACGAGGCTACAAAAAAATAAAATTTAAAAAAAAATACTCCTTATCTAGGATTTACCATGTAAGGGGCGCTCATTATTGTAATGTTCTAAAATCATCACAGCTGTACGATATTGGCAAGATTATGACTTAAATCCATACAGTAACAGCCTTAAGACTGTAACACTGAGAACATGACAAACTAAAAGGTTATTTTTAGGGGTGTGTGTGGTGTTTTTTTTTTGGAGGATATTTCGTTTTAATGTTGTTATGTGTTATCATAGCTAAGCTCACAGTGTGTTTTCAGAAGCTATAAATGACACAGAATGAGATTGTCTATTTTTTCCCCACTGAGCAGCTGCTAAATTAAAACACTAACTTTCGGTTGACAATGCCACTCCTTCCCTACCACTTACACATTCATTAAAGAATAAGTATATTCACTTGTAAGAATATATTTAAGAATAACTATATTAAAAATACTACTTGTTATTATTTCACTTAATATTTAGCACAAAGATTTTAAGAAGGCATTATTGCTATCTCTAAAGAGCTGTGATGGAGTAGTGGACCATGTGTTGTGCTACTAACTGCAACATCAGGGGTTCAAATCCTCCAGCTGCTCTGCTGGACTGAGATGTTAAGGTTTTTTTCCCCCATTAAGATCTAAGAAAACAATTATTCTTTTACTTTTCAAAGAGAGGAGCAAACTGGGGAGGGGAGAGAGGTGGGCAGGAAGAAAAGTGCAAAAATGAATGAATGGAAATCCAAAATCTCTGTAAATGTTCATTCAAATTAATAAAATAATTTTTTTTAATCTCAGAAAACCTAGTAGAAGGTTATTATAAATTGGAAGTGATTTGATGGCACTGGGTTGAATTTTTTGTTTCATTCTTATCTCTAAGCAACCCTGGTAGCACAGTGATAGTGCTCTCAACCATTAACCAAATGGTCAGTGAATCAATTTCATCTCCTTAGGAGAAAGATGGATGTTAACAGACTGCTTTTGTAAAGATTTGCAACCTTGGAAACCCTATGGGGTCTTTGGTTTGGTGTTTATTCTTAACTGTTTGATCTGTGAGAAAATTAAGGCTTGCTCATGTTCAAGGACACACTGGTATTAAACAGTCAAGGGGAGATGTGCGTCTAAGCAGCTCACCTCAGACCTTGGCTCTTAGCCTCCACACTCCACCGCCTTCCCTAAATTCCAAAGCATCCTGAGAGAAGTTGCTACAAAAAAGTGAAAAGCACGTTTAAAATGTAACCTCCAGGGCACACTGTAGGCATGGGTGACTAATTTCTACACTGACCTTCCTGGTGGCAGTTGGCTTTTCTCTTTGAACCTGTCTGGTATTCCACCAGTGATTCATTTTCCAGCAGGCTGGCTGCAATGCTGTCCTTTAGGGACTGCAGTGAACCAGCTCTCCTGACACTTTGCTGAGAGCAGCTGTGAAGGGAGAACAGGACAGAGCTTGAACCCGCTCACACACGTGGACTTGGATTCCTGCTCCAGAGAGGAGGCTCCAAGGGACTGATGCACGACAGAAATGAGAAAACAGTGTGCCTTCTCCTAGTCTCTAACAGGCATACTTTCTCTTCCACACTTAATTCTCACTTACAGATTACCTTGTTAGGCAAATAATGATTGGCCATCCACTTCTGAAATGGCAGGCCTCTGAAAACCCTATGTACAACACACGTAGATGAACAGAAAGGGCAGCCTAGGTAGAACTGTCAAGCATGGAAATACAAAGGTAGAGGAACAGTTGTAAGCAGACACTAGTAATTGGAACATGGAATGTGAGAACCATGAATGTAGGAAAATTAGAAATTGTTAAAAAATAAATGGAATGCACAAATATTGACATACCAGGCATTGGAGACATGAGATGGACTGGCATGGGGCATTTCGAGTCAGATGATCATATGATATATTATTCTGGAGATGAAAAGGTGAGGAAAAATGGAGTTGCTTTCATAGTCAAAAAAAAAATTTCTAGGT
>NW_006399874.1:5973675-6001410 GCF_000299155.1 Elephantulus edwardii
TGATTCAGTGACTGGGGTAATCGGGATGGGTATGTCGGAGGCAATGAGATTGGCACAGGATAGAGCAGGGTTTAGGACTGTTGTACATAGGGTCGCTATGAGTCGCAAGCGACTCGATGGCACATAACAACAACAACTTCTTGTTAGATCATAAAATCAACCCTATAAACAATGACCCTAAACTCTGTTCTATCCTGTGCCATCTTCATCATGTCTGAGATACTTAAGCCCACTGTTATAGTAACTGTAAATTCATTTAGTTGTGATTCTTTACTCCTTCACTCATCCTTCTCAGTATGATGTCCTTTTCCAAGAACTAGCCTCTCCTGAGGGGCAACATGCCAAAGTATGTGAGAAGAAGTTTCACCACACTTGTTTCTAAGGAGACCCTAGTTGCACCTTCTCCAAGACATACTTGTTTGTCCACTTGGCAGTCTACGGTACATGCAATACTCTTCGCTAACACCACAACTCAAGGGTGTCCACTCTTCCTAGGTCATTCTTATTAATCGTGCACCACTGAATGTGTAATTGAAGCAACTGAAAAGACCATGGTTTGGAACAGGTGCAATTTTGTCTTTAAAATTATTTCATTGCTCTTCAAAACATCTACTTAAGAACTTTTAAACCTATGTGGCAGGGAATACCTGCACTTTCTGTAGTTTCTTGACATTTTATTTGAAAATTTTTATTTTCATGGGAGTTTTTTTAAAAATCATGAGAGAGTATTTCAATAATTGTGATTAAGTTTTCAAGTAAACATCAGTGTCGGAATACATATATGGCAACAACACAACACAGCACCATCAGACATAACTTTTGTCATTTATCATTCACACTCACTCACTGCCATTGAGTTAGGACTGATCCTCCATTGAGCTTCCAACACTACGTAAATCACATGGAAGGCGATTACACATCTCTTCCCCTTAGAGCAGTTGGTGGATTCAAGCTATCAGAGAGACACTATCTTGGGATTAACAGTGCAACTCCAGGTGGCCTATGGTACCTGAGCACCTTTACCATTTATATTGTTGTTGTTGTTGTTGTTGTTGTTAGGTGCCACTGAGTCAAATACAACTCACTGCAATATTATGAGCAACAAAATCTGAAATCAGTGCCATCCTTGTGCACCGCATCAATCTATCTTGTTGAGGGTCTTCGTCTCTTTTGCTGACCCCTCTACCTTTCGAAGCATGACTTCCCTTTCCAGGGAATAGCCTTCTCCTAACAACATGACCAAAGTATGTGAGGTTTCATCATCCTTGCCACTAAGAAGCACGAAGCACTGTGACTACACTTTTCCAAAGATGAATTTGTTTGGTCTTTTGATAGTCTGTGGGATATTCAGTACTCTTTTACAATACCACAGCTCAAAAGTATCAATTCTTCTATCATCCTTATTCACTGCCCAGCTCTGAGATGCATTTACAGAACTATACACGTCTTCTAACTCAAATAGCTTGCTTTTGAAGTCAGCTCCTTTTTCCATTAACAGATGCAGAAAGGAAATGGGAAGGTTTCAAACTTAAACCTACTGGGGACTAGGGGAAAGGGAAAACATTTTCTCTTCTAGTGTGTACACTTACTCCTCAATTACAATTACCACACTGTAATTGCTTCTATATAATGAGTTCAAATGTCACTATATGGGCTGGCTCCAAAGCTCTTACTTAGCTAGTCTAACTTGACCCACTGTTACCTTTGACACTAATTGCTTTCAAATCCTCTTCTGTGGCCCTTCCTCTGTAAGTAATAACTTTGGTCCCCTTCGATACTTATCTTCTGTAAACTCTTATAACTAATTTATACATTTCCCCCTCAGGTTTGCAACAGAGAAAATCCTGATGAAGGAAGGACTGGAAAACAAGATCTTCTACTGTTTCTACAGAGAGGAACATTTTAGATTTTCAAAAAAATCTAACTACATCTGTAATAAAACAATAGAGAATTTCTCATTTATCAGAGAACTCTGAAGTATGAGGACTCTGGCTCTAGCCAATAATCATCCAAATTCTGAACTGATGACTGTAACCATAGATTTGTAAAACAAAGCTAATTACTCACCTTAGACAAACATTATCAATCTCATCTCTAAGTCAACTTCTTGTGCCTTACCACAATGGAAATAAGAATCATGCAATGGGAAGAACAACAACAACAAGAAAAAGTAGTATACAACCAATATCCTAAACGTAAGTCTTCTATAATAACAAGTCTTTTGTACTGAAGCTTCAATTTCTATTCTGATAATATGTCATTTTACCTTTCAGAAAGCTATCATAAATTAATTTTTTTCTTTAGATTTTGAGTTTTTGTTTTGTCTTCAAATAAATTTATTCTTTTCTTTTTTCCCATTATGGTAGTTAAAGTTCTGTATCGTAGCTAGAGGGGAAAAGTGTTTCATTTGGCTTCACATTCAATCATTAAACAGTAAACTCCTTAGTGTAGTCTGACGACAAGAGCATTAGACATTAAGGATACTTTATTAACTCAGACAGACACAACCACTGAGCTTACACAGCTAAAAGTCTAATACCAAATAATAAAACAAGTATTCTGCTTTAATCTACATACTACCGATTATGTACACTTCTGCCAATGCGAGGGTCTACCAAACACGATTTGGAGCATGTTAGCATCACTGATCAAAGTATAATTTTTAATTTTTTTCAAACTGCCTTTCTCAGAAGTACCCTACTCCCCAGTTAAACAATGACCTTCAGCAAAGTTGATTTGCTTTTTTCATGCACTTTCTTATCTCTACATTCTTTCACTGATTAGAGAAGAATGCAAATAATAGGCCAAGGCCTGCCAATAAAGCCTATCTGGGAAAATGTTAAGAGAAACTGTTGCTGTTGTCATATGCCTTTGAGTCAACTACAGCTCCCTTTGTCAACTACAGTGACCCTATGAGCAATAGCTCTGAACCCTGCCCTATCCTGACCAACGTCACTGCCTCTGACAAACCTGCCCACCACCACCACCACTGCCACAGACACACCTACTCCCACTGCCACAGTCATTGTGTCAGTATATTCAGCCAGGGTCTTCCCCTCCTCTACTGACTCTCCACCCTTCCAAACATGATGCTCATCTCCAAGGATTGGTCCCTCCTGGCAACATGCCCAAGTACATCAGATGGAGCTTTACAACCCTTGCCTCTATGGAGCAGCTTGGTTTCATCCTCTCCAGGGTATACCTATTTGTTCTCGTGGCAGTCCACAGTAGGTTCAATACTCTTCTCTAGCACCACAACTCAAAGGCACTGATTCTTCATCTGTCATCCTTTATCACTCACCAGCTTGTAGATAGATAGCTAGTAAATGAGAAGACCATGGCTTGGATCAGGTGCACCTCAGTCACCAGACTGACACCAATGCTTTTCAGTACTCTAGAGAGGTCCCTGACAGCAGATTTACCTGATGCCATTCATCTTTTGATTGTCTGGCTGCTGGTGCTAAGAGTATTGACTGGAAATCTCAGCAAAATAAAATTGTTAACAAACTCAATCTCTTCTTCATCTATCATGGTGCTGCCAATGACCTGGTGGTAAGAATCTTTGTTTTCTTGATGTTGAGATTCAATCGGTACATAAGACTACAGTCCTTGATCTTCTACAGGAAATGCTTTAAGTCCTCCTCAGATTTGGCAACAAGGTTGTATCATCTGCATTACGCAGGTTGTTGATGAATCTTCCTCCAATCCTGATGCACAAGACTGAGGAAAGGAGAAATATGTACTAGCATATTGGCCTTTTCTTTCAAGCTTTTACTTCTCTGTTTTCATTTATTCTTGATTATTCCCATGTCTCTGGCATAGTGTGAGGTGAGATGATCACAGTTCATCTCGAGAGCCTGAAGAACCTAGATTAAACCTCATTTATAACACATTTCTAGAGGCATCATGCTGGGTTGATTACCTAGGCTCTTTGAGCATCAATTTCATCTAGTCCAGGTTTGGACACAGAGTAAGCATTTATTAAATGGTTATGACTATGGAGGTAGTAATGATCTTAACTGGGTACTGCCCTGTGGGAGAAGATGCTACACAGAACATTGTTATACCAATTAATAAAACTAGTGTATGAAACAATAATTCTATGTATTATATTATTATAAATTTATGAAACTGGCAACTATCGTATGGTTATGAAAGAAAACAAACTTATTTTTAGGAAAACCAAGTAAGTGTTTAGGGGTGAAAGGCCATGTTGTAAGTAACTTGTCCTCAAATGGTTCAAAGAAAAAGTAATTATGCATATACACACATACACACACTGTTGCTGTGTGTCATCAAATCAACTCCCACTTACAGAAACTCTATAAGGCCACCCTTAGGGTTTCCTAGGCTCTAATCTTTATGGGAGGGGGACACCAGGTCTTTGTTCCCCTGAAAACAAAGGTCAGTTCAAGCAGCTGACTTTTCGGTTGAAGTTTTACCACTGTACAAGCAGGAATATACAAATATATACATGGAGAGGGGATTGAGATTGTTAACAATGTTAGCTTGCTTGGGTCCACAATCAATACTCTTGGCATCAGCAGTTAGGAAATCAAAAGACAAAATCCATCTGTGTTAATGTAGTTAACTAATGATCTCTTTTGTATACCAGGAATAAACTCTACCTGGTAATTTCCAAACAATTTTTAGTTGTGGTGTTGGAGAAGAGTATTAAACATACATGGACTGCCAAGAGAATGAACAGGTCTGTCTTGCAGAGGATGAAACCAAGTTGCTCCTTGGAGGCAAAGATTTTGAAGCTCCATCTCACATACACTGGGCATGTTGCCAGGAGGGACCAGTCATCAAAGAAAGACATCATATTTGGGAGGGTGGAAGGATAGAAAGAGGGAGGACAACCCTAAATGAGAAGGATTGACTAGGATAATGGGGATAGGTTTGCCGAAGTCAGTGAGACTGGCTCAGAATAGAGCAGGGTTCAAGGATACTGTGCATAGGGTCTCTATGAGTTGCAGTCAACTAGATGGCACATAGTAACAACAATTATCTACATACACACACATACATACAAATATAGGGAGATCTAATGACTCAGTCAGGTAAGGAATTTTACCACCATTCTGAAAGAATACAGTTCAAATCCATCAACCGCTTTGCATGAGAAACAAAGGCAAACTCCTCCTGTGTGATTTACTGACTCTGAAAATCCAAGAGTCAGTTAAGAAATAACATACATACAAACATTAGTATATATGTGCATGCAAATATGTAATTATTTTGTATTTCTGAGCATATTTGTATCTATAGAGCAGACACCAAATTTTAATATAAAAATATGAAAACATTAACAAAATTTCAGTCTGAATAAAGTATAACCAGTCTGCTTGAACTATTATTTCTATAAATGTCTTAATTTTAAAATTATTTTCAAAGAAAATACTAAAAAATATTAAACTAACTCTAGTCTAACCCTGTTACTTAGTATTTCACTCATACTGCCATCTGCAGGAGTCACTGACCTTTATAATCTTAGTGACAGTAGTCTCTTAAACATTGCCTAGGTCAGCTTTTCATTGAATGCACTGATCATTTCTATTCCATAATTAATCGCCATTAGAGTAAATTCTGCAATTGTTAGGGAGAGTCCTGTCCTACGAAATTTGCATATCAAGCACTTTAGGTTATTCACATCTACTGTAGGATTAAAAAAAAAAAACAAAACAAACCACTGCCATCATATTTGTTCCAATTTATAGCAACCGTACGTGCTACAGAATAAAGGTGAACTTCCTAAGATTTTTGGCTGCAATCTTTACTGAAGTATATTACCATGTCTTTCTCCTGTAGTCCTTCTAGGTGGGTTCAAACCACCAATATTTGTAATGGTTGTTTTTGTTGTTACATAACATCGAGTCGGAATTAATCACAGCTGACTTTCCAGTGGGCTTTCAGAGGCAATAACTCACATGGGAGAAGACTGCCCATCGTTCACACGCAGAGCAGCTAATGGATTCAAACCACATACTTCTGGGTTGGCAGTGCAATTGCTTCCCATTAAGCCACCAGTGCTCCCTTTGTGATGCTATTCAAGTCCAAATTGCTTGTGTCAACCAAGGACTACATTACAGGCTTAATGGTAATTCCAAAGATAACAAGTCATATACTCTCTACAACCTATAAATGTTACTTCATTTGGAAAAAAAAGTCTCTGAAGATGTGGTTCAATTCCTGATCTTCCGATGGAGAAATTATCCTACATTATAAGCAGCATATAGGTTATAAACATCTAGAAAAAAGGAGCCTCCAGGTAATAAACAACATGTATTTACCTTTTAGTGTTATATAAAATTGTGCCCATTTTGAAACAACCGAAACCAAATCTTAACTCATAATAAATTTAAAACATCTTCACTGGCTGTTTTGTGTGTCTTTTAAATCACTGAACAGGCTTTCAGAGTTTTCCTACATGAAAGTAAGGTGACATATGGAATGCAGACACTTATTCCAACTTGAACTACAAATCAGAGAAGAAACATGCTTTGAACTACAAATCAGGTAGGAAGATGCTTTGAACTACAAATAAGATAGAAAGATGCTTTGAGACTCTCTTGTCTTTTAATGGGATATAAATTCAGTCACAAGTGTTCTTAAGAGACAGAGGTAAAGGATATTTCACAAACACACGGACACATATATATATACAGAGAAAAGGAGGAAGCAATGTGATTTCGGAGGCAGAGATTAGACTGATGTGGCCACAAGTCAAGGAATGCTGAAAGTCACCAGCAAGCAAAAGAAGCAAGGAAGACATTCCCTAAAGCAAGAGGAGGGAGCACAATTTTGTCTTGATTTTGGCTCTTGATTTTTAACTCCTAGTCTCCAAAACCGCAAAAGATTTTTTAAAAGACAAAAAACAAAAATCAGCAGCGGCCAGAGTACTGAAGAGCAATGATTTCAGTCTGGATATTAAAGTGCACCTGATACAGGCCATGGTTTTTGCAATTAGTGTGATGCATCAGAAAGGTGAACAATGACTAGGGATGATGGAAGGAGAATTGATGCCTTTGAGCTGTGGTGCTGGAGAAGAGTACTGAATATAACATGGACTGATAGGAGAACACACAGGTTTGTCCTGGAGAGGGCGAAACCAGGCTGCTTCTTGGAGGCAAGGATTCTGAAGCTTCACCTGACATACTCTGGACATGTTACAAAGAGGGACCAATCCTTGGAGAGGGACATCATGCTTGGGAGGGTGGAGGGACAGTACAGGAGAGGAGGACCCTCAATGAGATGGACTGACTCAGTGACTGGAGTAATGAGGGTAGGCATATTAGTGACAACATGATTGGCTCAGGCTAGAGCAGGGTTCAGATCTGTTATACAGAGGGTCGCTATGCGTCACAGGCAACTTGATGGCACACAGCAGCAACAACAATTGCTTTACACTCCCAAGTCTTTTACAGCAGCTATGTTGTTCTTTGTAGGTGCCATCATATCAATCAAGACTGATAGTGACCCTAATAACAACAAATTGGAGCCTTCTACTATCCTGTGTCATCTTAAGACTAAAAATATACTTAGATTTTAAAAAGTACATACACTTACCTACTGAGTGCTTTTACACCTTCAGCTATATAAACATACATATTTGTAAGGGAATGGGGGTGTCTTTGCGGTAAGAAGCTGCACTGCAATCCCAAAGGCATGCTGTTCCAATCTCCCAGCTGCTCCCTGGGAGAAGGATGGGCAATCTATCTCCTCCAGTGTGACTAAGTGCCTCTGAAAACCCACTGGAGGGTCAGCTATGGAGGGTCAGTTGGTTTGGACTCGACAATAAAGAACAATAACTAGGAGCGATGCTGGGCCCTCATGGAGCAAGCTCAGGGGTTTATGTAGGGTTGGGGAGGGGTATATTTAATGTTGAATGTAGACTTTCAACCCCGAAATTACTTAGCAACCCTACTTTTGGATTAAATAAACCTAGGATTACATTCTCGCTAAATGTCTTCTCTGCCCATATTAAGGTCAACTCCCTCACCTGTTTCCGTAACTCTTCGCTTAAGATAGTTTCCAAAACACTCACCATCCTGTATGCCTGTTTATACACATGGTTTCTTTGACTTTTCCCTAAAAATACACTGTCACGAACCAAATGAAAGAGTTAGGATATGGCCTAACCATGGAATAGTGCAGGGTTACAGACCCTTGGCTCCATAAAGACAGTCTGAAATTGCATTCAGGTGTTACAGAATTGCAAATCAGATGTCAACAAAGCTCCCAGGTTCTAACAAATTAATTACTGCTTCACTAGACTTTCTGTAACATACAAGTATTTCTATTTTTGAGCAAAACTTTACATTTTCACTGGTTAATTTTATCTAATTTAAGAAGTTCTCCACATTATGCTGAGTGAAATATCCCAGTCACAAAAGGACAAATATTACATGATGCCACTGTTGTAGAATGGGACTGTCCTTGGGGTTGGGGAGAGACTGAGTAAGATGGGTTCAATAATGTATACTGCACTGAAACAGAGGAGGGAGAGAACCGTTTAAAAGAGAGATATAACTAGGTATTTCTGTCATCACAGGAGACTAGAGCGAGGGCTACATGGTGGAGGGGACCTGGGGGAGGGTTTGTAAAACAATGAAAGAATCTTTTCTTTTACTTTTCCATAATTTTTGGACTCATGTACTTATAACTTGTTAGTCAAATTTGTGTCTTCTAGGTTGCAACACCCCCATGATACATCTTCAAGGATATGAACATGTACAGCCAAGCACAATCAATAAGAGTGCATCTAAATTCCAAAATCAATCTCCATAATAGTCTATGTGTTTCCTACTGCCAAAGGGGCCCTTTAGAGTAGTGAGAGAAGATCTTCACCCTGAAACCCACAGCATCCCTTTTCAGCAGGAAGTAGCTAAGAGAATACGCCATCCCCTTTTCCTTATGACTCAGGGTGAAGTCTCTCTCAGGGAGGAGTGATAGGGAATGGCAAAGGACACACTGACAAAGAAGATTAATCAGAACTGGCTTTGACAAGCACTGTGGCATTTGGACAAGAACAAACTGGGAGGAGGGTAGAGAGAATAGTGCAACAATGAATGAGTGGAAGCCCAAAATCTCTGTAAATGTTTATGAAAATTAATAAAATATAATTATAGAAAAAAAAAAGAAGTTCTCCAATTAATTTCTCTGAAATTAGTCTAATTTCTGAGCTCAGATGGTTGAGCAAAACTCTGATGGTTCAGTGGTAAGGAGCTGCACTGCCAATCCTAAGCCTCTGAACTCACCAGGTGCTCCAATGGAGGAAAAAACAATTTCCTCCGCTGTCATTTATCGCTTCTGAAAACCCTCTGGAGGGGCAGCCTGACTCAGTTCTGACTCGATTCTTGTTGTTACTGTGTACCATCAAGTCAGAAGTGACCCACAGCCAGCGTCCAGTGGGTTTTCAAAGGCAGTAAATCGCAAGGGAGTTGACTGTCCATCTTTATTTCATGAAGCTGTTAGTGAATTCTAACCGCATACCTTTTGCATTCGCAGCACGATTCCTTACCATCAAGCCACCGGAGAGCTCCCTGACTTGATGGTTCAAGGAAGAATATTGCCTTTAAGTAGGAACCAGCTCATAGCTGACCCTTCAGAGGGCTTCCAGAGGTTGTAAACTGCAGGGGAGAAGGCGGCTCCTCTTTCACTCTCGTAGCAGCTCATGGATTGAAACCGACTTTGGGTTACTAGCACATCTCTAATGACACACCACCAGAGTTCCCAGTTTAAAAGTAGGGCTTACATTTTCAGAATGGATGTATTACACTGAATATCCCTCCCATGTGTACATCTGCTAAGTGGTGGGCTCTTTAATACAAAGCAGAGTAGCTTTAAAAGAAAGCCTGTAAATGTCTACCTCTAAGTTCACTCCTTGAGAAAACACTTATTGAGCTTCAATTAGGTGAAGAGTCAATCACCACATGGAATTCACAACTAAGTTACTTAATGTGGGAGAAAAATGTTATCTAACACAGGCAAAAAGTGCATATCCATACAAAGTTATAGTTTAAAAAAACCTATGAAGTAGTTGTACTCTGTTGTAAAGGGTCAGTATGAATCAGAAATAACTTTAAACAATGGGTTTCTGTTTGTTTGTTTGCTTGCTTGCTTGTTTGTTTTAGCTATGTAATGCCTGTGCATAAAATGTAAGGTTCTTCCTAAAACACCAATTCAATTACATCATTCCATCCTAAAAATGTATTAAAAGCATCCCTAACTAACATGTCACAGCTGTCTCTTATCTGACCTCACTCATCTTTTTCTGTCTAACCCACTGACCTTCCAAGCAAATCCTATCATTTAGGTACTTCAGGCTGGCTGTTGTCTCCCTCTTCCTCATACCAATTCTCCTTCTTTAGCCAACTTAAGTGATCTTCTGTGAACCATCAAGGTTTACTTTACCTAAAAAAATCTGGACTTTGTCTTTCATTCTTGAAAACCCATGAAAGCTGTGAATTACCCCAGGTATTCAGATGTCTTTGATGAGGTTTCCAGAACACATGTGAGAAACGTCAATATGTTCACTCAGGTGTGGCAGGCAAGTCTAGAAGGTGGTCTAGTCCATCAATTCTGCTTATGAAATGAGCCCCCAAGAGGTTCCTGGTTGAGTGATGCACATTGGAGGGAAGCTTGTCCATATTGGGACAGAAAAATTTTGAGGGGGCCTGACTGCCCAAACTCTACCCTATGTTTCATTTGCATCCTTTTTACTATTAAAAACCTGTACTCATAAGTATGGTACTTTCCCTAAGTTTTGAGTCAACCTAACATACTACTAAGCCAAGAGATCATAAATAAGGAGGCTGAAAATAACTAAATGTACAGTTAGTATCCTCAAGGGGATAGAAGGAATCATCAAATGTGTAGCCAATAAATTAGAAGTGAGAAGGACCCTAGGAACTTCCAAGCTTACAGCTGGCATTGTGAAGGAGAGAGGAAATCCCACATTATTACCTAGCAGGGCAGAAGTGCATGAGTTGTGGGGACTCACAAGCTTGTAGTTACAGTCTAAAGTCTTGGACAGGGAGCCTGGATGACCATGCCCTTTAATTTGTGATATGTGACCTACCTCCAGGTGGTTGGGGCAGAGGAAGAAGTGCTGCATGTGAAACTGGAGAGAGAATGAAAGTGGAACAGGCTGAAGTCAACTGGTCCTTAGAGTTTTGTAGTGGAATTTGAATTTTTCTACTCTCTTCAAGTTACCCTAAGTTCCCTGATTCTGACCTATTAAAACACTGTTTACTCTCTCATTCGAGTGCATTTTATATACTGTCCTGAGTCATTGTTTTAAGTTTACACAATTTGTTGTTGTTGTTATGTGCTGTCAAGTCATCATATACATATTTAATATTCCCAGCAAAATAGCAAGCTGTGTGAAACACAGATTCTTCCTAAACTATATTTCAAATACAGTCCTGAACTTGCTATAAGTTAATATTGCTGTTGTTGTTGTTGTTGCTAGGTGCCATTAAGTCAGGTACAACTCACAGCGACTTTATGAACAACTGATCTGAGCACTGTCCTATCCTGTGTCATCCTCACAATCTCTGACACACTCAAGCCCCTTGCTGCAGTCACCATGCCAACCTACCTGGTGAAGTCTTCCTCTCTTTCACCAGCCCTCCACCTTCCCAACCATGGTGTCCCTCTTCAAGAAATAATCTTCTAGCAACATACCCAAAGTATGTGTGATAAAGTCCCCTCATCCTTGTCTCCAAGGAGCACGCTGGCTGCACCTTCACAAAACAGATCCATTTGTTCTTTTGGCAGGCCATGAGATATTCAGCTGAGACTTACCTGTCAGCTTTTTGTATTGGGGAACTGACATACACATTGCTAATTTGTATCCTGGCTATTTGTATTCTCACTTGCTTATCAGTGGGCTAATCAGTGCAGTGCTTGTCTGCCCATTTGCTGTCCTTGTGGGTTTATGTGAGGCTGAAAGCTGTGCTACCAATGTTTCACATGCCAGTAGGGTCACCCACGGTGGACAGGTTTGAGTGGAGCTCCCTGATAAAGACAAACTAGGAAGAAAGTTTGGCCATTCACTTCTGAAATAACAGGCCTCTGAAAACTATTACGATGTTAACATAACTCTGTTGAAAATACACATTATGTTATCCTGGATAAGGAAATCTATCACTAACAAATCATTATTCTACAAGAGGAAGGGATTCGGAATTAATTTCTTCATCTCAAACTACCACTTTGTCTTCACAGAGCTATTTCACACTTTCATGTAGCTCTTAATCTCAAAAGTATGAAGTTTGCTGAATCACTTTTTCCTCATTTATAAATATCTGATTTTCAAGATTTATCTCTATATTCTACATTTTGAGCCTCTAACCAGACATTTTTCTAAATACTCCAAACCCTTCCTCTATGATACAGTTGCGTCTTATATATTTTCACCAGAGAAATAACTTTCACATTAGATAACATGTGTAAAGAAATCAGACCACTGTCCAAATATCAAGCTCAGCTGTTTTTCTCTTTAGGATTTAATTATTAAATAAAAAACTAAATGTCAAGAACTTAACAGACTAGCTGATAATGTTCCACATCCTATTTGGTTGAGTACTCTCTGAGCATGTACTTAAAAGCTAGTCAGCAACTATCCACTGATCTCTATGCTCCTGAAGCAAATAATAATATAAGTAACTAGTCTACCAGACATATAGCCCACATGAACCACAACCTCTTCTAACCTGTGGCCAGAAGAATCCGATTATGCCCGACTACCACTATATGTCATTCTGAGCAGGAACACATTTGAAATCTAACCCTGGATAAAAAGAGAAAGAAAATGCAGAACAAAATGCAAGTTCCTGAAAAGGTCAGACTATTGGACTGACAGAAAAGAGAGGATCTCCTGCTAAGACTTTGACTTCAAAATGAACTTTTAAAAATGGAACTGAAGGTACCCCTTCAGGTCACCTCCCAGTCAAAAAACTGTCTATTACCCACCAATAATGTGCTCCCTGAAGCAATCAACTATATGAGATCAAATGGGCCACAATTACCCCAAAGTAAACATTAGAAGACAAGGAGGGAAAATGAAATTAAAATGGACACAAAACAAACAGAATGGTGGAAACAAGAATATTGACAGTGTGAAAACTGTAATCAATGTACCATAACAACTGGTATAAATAAGAACCTTATTTACTATATAAACTTTTTGCCTAAAAGACAATACATTTTTAATTATAGTTAATAAATTAAAAATTACTGTAGACAGAGTACAAGCTCTAGAATCAAAACAACTGAAATGTCATTTTTATTTCATCTTTACATTTCAGTCCAACAAATGGGAAGTTAAACTAGTCTCTCAGTTTTATTTTCTACCCAAGACTAGAGAAATACTATATATATGACCTTGGGAAAGTATTGAAATCTTCCCATTTCATCATCTGTAACACAGAGATAATAAGTCAGTAAGTACATGCTTGTAGGACTGTAATAAGAATTAACACAATAGGAAACTGACAGATTCTGCAGAGAGTTGAGCTTTCAGTAATTAAGAGTTAATAATATTAACAGTTTTTAAATGGTTGAGCCATTTTAAACCAGAGAATCTTCCCCTGTGTATAAACTATTTTAGTTGTCTAATCATGACTTCCTAAACAATGGGTATTCATTAGTAAGCAGTTTGAACTATAGAGAAAATTAAATACAATCTTACAGTCAAAGAAAACCAGTTCCCAGGACTGAAATATCTCATAATGCTAGGGGGGTAAAAAAATCAAACATAGAACACAGGTTCTCATTCTGATTAATATTATAATTTCATGAGATTCTACTAAAATTTTCAATAAAAGACAGCTATTGTTTTAAAGACCATATTAATTTTTTTTAAATTTTCTACTAGTTTGTTTACAAAATTTGACTACCCTATTGTCAATAACAAATTATTTCTATTTCCCTCATCCCCCCAATTATCAAATGGTACAACCAACCCCATATTAACTTCCTCGCCCCCTGCACTCTGCTTTCACGCTCCCCTATCCCTCTTGGATCCTAATACTCACTCTACAATAATGGCTTTATGTGATATTTATCCTTGCGGGACTGAGTTAGTTCATTCAACATAATGCTCTCCAGTCCCTCCAAACTTAGGTAATAATTTACAAAATCATTGTTCCTACATATTGCATAGTATTTCACTGTGTGAAAGTACCATAATTTCTCAATCTACTTGTTGTACTAATTATTTCTTAATAAAATTTTTCTTTTATATTGGCTCACTTACAAAGTCCGTAAGTTTTTCACATGAGCCTTTTCCCATTTCCTTTACCCACCACTCCCTCTATCCATCAAAGTATATGACCCTGTCCTTCCACTCCCTGGATCCTCCTACACATTTTACTAGTTACCTATTTCTACAATAATGGTCTTATACAGTATTTGTCCTTATAGAACTGAGTTACTTCACTTAGCATAATGCTTTCTAGTCCCTCCCAAGCTAGGTAGTGATTTTCAAAATCATTGCTACTGCATGCTGTATAGAATTCCATCCTACGAATGTACCACAATGTCTCAATTCATTCCACCGTGGTTGGACATCTGGGCTGTTTCCATGTTCTTACAAAGGTGAGTAACACTACTATGATCAAGAGCATAGAGCAAATAGAGTCTCTTCTCTTTCCTAAAAGTTATCACTATGCTCTCAGTTTGGCATTTGCATTTCCTTCTAGTCACCAAATCAGAAGTTAAAGAGTAATATGATTGATTCCATGGAGTGATGAAGTCTTTTGCTTTTACAATGTGAACAAACATTATCTGTGTCACAAGTAAATTAAGCTTCCCAAAGGCATGACTGAACAAAGATAAATATGATAGGCAGTTTGGGTGTCTCCCATGTGGTAACCTAGCAGGCTACTAACAAACAGGGTGTGGTCCTAATGTGAATCCAATGCTTTTGTTTTTCAAATACATGCATGTATTGCTCAATTAAAATTCCCACCAGATTTACATAAATATACATTTGCATAATTTTAAGGAATAAATTTATAGCACAACCAATCAGTGCAGAGGAATGTATTTCCATTATAAATTTCCTATATGAGGGATGTACACTGTATGGACTTCTCTAGACTCCAATCTTCTCCCCCTAAATATTATCCATTTCCTTAAACAATTTCTCTTGAAACGAACTTGATAGTCAAGTCCTAATTGTAGACTATTAAGTAAAAATTTTAAAAGGAATCTCTTATCTTTGATAATAATCTCAAGGAAAAGCAGCTCAAACTCATTGCCATGGGCTGAAAATCAACTCTACTGGGTTTCTGAGGTTATAAATGACAGGGAAGGAGATTGTCCTTCCTTCGCTCATTGAGCTGCTGGCTGATCTGAACATCCAGAGAGGAGCAGCCTTTGGGTTACCAGTGGAATTATGCCACCAAATTTAATTTTTTTTTAAAGTGCCATTACTTATATTATTATCCTATAAGTTTCTAAACAACAAAGTTACAAGTGAGCTGGAATAATAGCAGTTGAATAGTTATACAAGACCCAGATGTTTGCAGGTTCAAATTTACCAGCTGCTCCACAGGAGACAGACGGGTCATTTCCTCCCACAGGATTTACACCTCTGGAAACTTGCTGGAGGGTCAGCTATGAGTCACTCCCAACTTCACAGAAATGAGATTGTGGGGTTTTATTTTGTTTTGTTTGTTCGTTTGGATTTTTGGGTTTGTTTTCAGTTGTTTGATTTTTATGGTTGGTTTTGGTGGGTGGTTTGTTGTTTTGTTGTTTTTTTTAATTTTTTTTAATTTCACTTTATTAATTTTAATGAACATTTACAGAGATTTTGGATTTCCATTCATTCATCGTTGCACTTTTCTCCCTGCCCACCATTTCCCCCAGTTCGCTACTCTCTTTGAAAAGAAAAGTTTTTTCATTAGTATACGATTCCCCCTCACATTCTCCACTGCCCGGAATACACTCCACAATGCAACCTTAATTCTGGAATCTTGTGATAATCATAATTATACTATCATATATGGCTTTTAAACTGTTCTCTCCCTCAACTGTTTCAATGCAGTATACATAATTTATCCAGTTTTTTCAGTCTTACCCTAACTCTGATGTCAGTCCCATTCTACAACAGTAGCACCATGCAGTATTTGTCCTTTCGTGACTGAGATATTTCACTCAGCATAATGTCCTCCAGGGTCACACATTTTGAATAATATTGCATGAGTTCCTTGTTTTACAATGCAGCGTAGTATTCCATTGTGTGAATATACTAGAGCTGCTCTAACCATTCCTTTGTTGATGGGCACTGGGGTTGTTTCCAACTCCTGGCTATTGTGAAAAAAAGCCGTGATAAACATGGGTGTACATGCATCTGCTTGGATGTCAGTTATGGTCTCTTTGGAGTATATTTCCAGTAGTGGAATTGCTGGGTCAAATGGTATCTATTTGCAACTTTTTGAGAAAGCACCACACCACTTTCCACAGTGGTTGCACCTTTACACTCCCACCAAAATGAATAAGGTTTCCAGTTTCTCCACAACCTCGCCAGCATTTGTTGCTTGCTGCTCTGTTAAATTTTGCTATTCTGACTGGGGTGAGATGATATCTCACAGTTGTTTTGATTTGCATCCCTCTTAGAGCTAGGGATTTTGAACATTTCTTCATGTGCTTGTTGGCCATCCGAATGTCTTCTTTGGTGAAGTGTCTGTTCAAATCCTGTGCACATTTTTCTATTGGATTATTTACTTTTCTCTTGTTGTGATCTTCAAGTATTTTATAAATTCTAGATAGAAGATCCTTATCTGACATGTCATTACCAAATACTTTTTCCCAGTCTGTGGCTTCCCTTTTTACCCTGTTGGAAAAGTTTTTGGATGTGCATAAGGATTTGATTCTTTGAAGGTCCCATTCATCTATTTTATCTTCTCCTGGTTATAGATTGTTTTGTTTTTTAATTCAGGTAAGAGGAAGATCTGATTGCCTAGTGATAAGCAATCCCAAAATGACAGCAATGAAAGAGTTAATAAAGAGGTATCATCTAGTGTCATCTGTAAGACATACAAATAAATGTCATAAGTAATAAAAGAATATAATCATTTTTTGTTGTTAATTGTCCAGTCGAGTACAACTCATAGTGAACCCTGTTCTATCCTGTGCCGTCTTCATACTTCCCAACACATTAGAGGCCTTTGCAGCAGTCACCATGTCAATTTACCTGATTGAAACTCTTCCTCTACTCAGTCAACCCTCTACCTTTCTGAGCATCATGTCCTCTACAAGGAATAGCCCCTCCTTGCAACATGCCTGAAGTATGTGAGACAAAGCCTAACATCCAAAGAGCACTCTGATTGCACTCTCTCCAAGACATATACATTTGTTCTTTTAGCAGTCCATGGGATATTCAGTGTTCTTTTCCAACAGCTAAACGACATTGATTCTTCTTCTGTCATCTTTATTCACTGTCCAGTTCTCAAATGAATAGCAAGTGAGTGGAAAAGCCATGGCTTCAATGAGACACATCTTAGTCCTCAAACTGACATCATTACTCCTTAATAATTTGGAGAGGTCCCTAACCGCAGACTTTCCCAGTGCAACATCTCCTAATTTCCTGACTGCTAGTACCAAGAGTGTTAACTGTGGATCCAAGTAAGATAAAGTTATGGTAAGTTTCATTCTTTCCTCCATCAACCATTTCTATACTTTAGATCAAATTGATAGTTAAACTGAAGTCAGAGATATTTTCAATAAAAGCTAGGATCACACTTCAGTATTATAATTTACGCTACAGAATAACACATAAATGATTCTGAGTCACTTACCTAGACTATGTAATTTTCAAGGTAAACAACTAATTCTATCCAATAGTTAAGAGACATTTAGAGGCAGAATGTAAATACGGTAAATTTGCTTTCACTAGTATTAGGTAGAATGGTGGATCAAAAGGAAAATTATCTTGCCAGAACCATCTATTTGAGGATAGGCTTAGTCATACCAGTAAGATACAGAATACTAAAATTTAAATACAATTGTAAATAATCCAGAAACTTTGGCTCTCTAACAAACACATAATTGTTTGTTTGTTGTTTTCCATCTAATCAGACCCGACTGGCACAGGAGGAGACTGCACCTCCTTCTCCAGTGGAGCATCTGGTAGATTCGAACCACATGCCTTCAGGATTGCAGCACAGCTCCTTACCACTAGGCCACCAAAGCTACCCTATAAATACATATTTTAATTAAATACTCTATTGACTTTAAAACTGGTGCAACTGAGAAATATGAAATAAATGCTAATTTTTTAATTATAAAAACCATGTGTTTTCAGGAAAAATATGTGCACATTACGAAGCTCACAGTTACATGAGCATTACTTTAAAAGCTCCACAGTGCTTACTTTCCTCCATTTCATGGGTATTCAGTGTACCTTTCTTTATAGTCGACTTCCTAAGTCACAGGGATTACTGTGATCAGTAAAGAGTTTCAATTATTAAGGCACAGAAAAGTAAACACGATTGTATAGCCAGGGGAGTCTGCTTCTCAGTCTAGAACATATCCTAGCACTCAGGGAAAATGAAATGTGGGACAAAGACTCCCTTTCTAACTCACAGCCTCATGTCTAAAGTCAGGGAGCTAAACAGATGACTCAAGGACACTTTCCATGTCTTTTCTGAGTTTAGTCTTTTACGTATCTCACATCTTACTTGAAAGTGAGCAAGATGTCCAGACCTGTTCATCTTGGAGACACAATGAGAGTACAAAGACGTGAGTAAAATAAGAAAGATAATACTGACTGAAATATGTAACTGAGAAAGAAAAAATATATTAAAAATTTTTTTAAAAGATGGCATATTTAACATATCACAAACCAGTACTGAGTCAGTACAAGTGGGCAGCTAACAGCAGTAACGAAGCCATGGACAAGGTTTCTCCAGACTCCTGGTCCCGTAAACAAATCCAATCCAATCCATTGCCGTCAAGTTGGTTCCGACTCACAGGGACCTTCCATTAGGTCTGTGAGGTTGTGAGTCTTAGCAGGAGGAGAGCACGCACATATCTCTGAAGGTGCAGCTGCTATCTTGGCTCCTTAGAGACAAGTATGCAACTCTGGGCTGGGAGGGAAAGGCCCACCCTCAGTAGACAGGGCTGCTATAAACCAAAGAAGACTCGCTGATAGTGAGCACTTATCCCCTCCACTACTGCTCCTTTTCTTTTTTACCTTTAACTTCCCTTTATACCACTCCTGTTACAATGGCTAACGGGTTAACTGTGACATAACTCACAAAACAGAGAATTTACACAGAAGTATTATTATTTTATCTGAACTATTTTATTCCCTCTTTTCTCTCTCCTTGTTTATCATTTGAAAAAGCCCAAAATCATTGCCAAAAAGACATAACCATCTCCAGCAAGTCTTCAGAGACTAAACACTGCATGGGAGGAGACTGCCTATCTTTCTCCCACAGAGCCAATGGTAGATTTGAACCCATTGCCTTAGAGTGGAAGTGCAACTCCTTATCAGAGCAATCTGAGTATTCTTTATTTTTTCAACTCATTTCTAATGGTATCCTTTTCCTTAACATTTATGTTAACTAAAAACAAAAGTTCTTAACAAGACACTTCTAATTAATTCAGAGAAAAGAAAGCAAAGCAAGGAACCCTTCTGTTTTCTTTTATCTGCCTCTTCCTGAAAATGGTAATTTCCAGTGAATTACAATATTGATGATGAAGAAAATCAGCAGTTCTAAATAACAAATGAATTCCATTCTTAAATCTTTTATTCAACTTTGTACATGAATTAATTAAATATAGTCCATATCTAACTTCAGCTAGTCAAATTACTTGATTTCTTGTTGTTGTTGTTGTTGTGTAGAGTTGAGTCAGAACCAACTCATTGCTGACTTTCCAGTAAGTTCTCAGAGGCAGTAAATCATACCGGAGGTACCATGTTTCTGCATCTGGTGGATTCAAACCACATGCCTTTGGATTGGCAGTATAACTTTACTACTTAAGCCCTAGAGTTCTCTGTCTTAGTATACAGTTGTTGTTGTTGTTCAGTTCTCTCAGTAGATAATGTAAGTTTCAATGCAATAAAAAAAAACACGAAAGAACTTCTTCAAGAAACACTAAAATACCTTCCATATAAAGTTGTAATAATAGTGCCTTAATGTAATAATAGTGCCTTAATGTTGTTCTTATGTGCTGTCAAGTCATTTGCAACTTACAATGACCCTATGTACAACATCCCTAAACCCTGCTCTATCCTTGTGTCAATTTTTTTTCTCTGACACACCTGTCCTCATTACCCCAATCACTAAGTCAATCCATATCATCAAGGTTCTTCCTCTCTTGTGCTTAATATATGTCACAAATGTTGTTGTTCTTAAGTACTGTTGAATCGTAGGCAACTCATAGCAACAGTATGAACGAAAGTCTTCAACCCTTGCATGCCTTTCATCCTTTCTTCAGGTTCATAGGGTTTCCGGAGGCAAGCTATTACAGTGGATACCACACCTAAATAACGCTCTTTTTTTATTATGAGTCATCAAATACATCTCAAATTTTGAATATGGCAGGATTTACAGAGTCTGACACAATTGTAGGTTGACTAACTTGGACATTTGTAACTCATGGACCCCCTATAGATGTTTATTTCTTATACCAGTATTTTAAATCTCAATTTTATATACTTGTTTTATACTAAACACCAGTTGGATAATGACCAAATGGTCACTTGCTAAACTGTCCAAAAATCCTTTTAGTGAGACAAAATGGGATAGGTAGTATAATATTCCATATATCATCACTTGGGTGAAATATGGAAAAGACCACATAAAGGCTAAACTTTACCTGATAAACTTTAACATAACATGGTTAACCTTAACAGCCTGATGCCCCAAAATATTCTTAGATATTTAACTATGTAGTTGAATAAATAGTTCAAGTATAGTTATTTTTAGAATTGTTGTTGTTGTTGTTCTAGAATACTAGACATAAAAGAATGAAAGACAAAAGCTATGTTCTGACACTTCCAGATGCCATATCGAGATTTTAATCATAATCCATACAATCGTTAAGTCAACTTGACAAAACAACTATGAGACATCATCTCATCCCAGTAAGAAGAGCAAAATTTAACAGAACAGGAAACAACAAATGCTGGCGAGGTTGGGAAGAAAGTGGAACCCTTATTCACTGTTGGTGGGAGTTTAAAATGGTGCAGCCACAAAGGAAAGCAATATGGTACTTTCTCAAAAAGATGGAAATAGAAATACCATTTGACCCAGCAATTCCACTACTGGGAATATACCCCAAAGCAACCATAACTGTCACCCAAGCACATATATACTCACCCATGTTTACTGCAGCTTTGTTCATAATAGCAAATAGCTGGAAACAACCCAAGTGCCCATTAACAAACGAATGGATAGAGAAGCTGTGGTATATCCACACAATGGAATACTATGCTGCATTGAAAAACAAGGATCTCATGAAGTATTATACAAAATGGATGACTCTGGAGGACATTATGCTGAGTGAAATATCTCAGTCACAAAAGGACAAATACTGCAAAGTGCCACTGTTGTAAAGTAGGACTGACATCGGAGTTGGGGGGAATCTAAGAGGGAATAAATAATATAATCTGCATTGAAACAGATAAGGGAGAGAACTGTTTAGGAGGAATGTATGATTAGGTATTATAGTCATGACAAGAGTCTATAATGAAATGTGCATAGTGGAGTGGACTTGGGGATGGGGGGAGAGGGGTGATATAACAATGAAAGTTTTTTTTTTACTTGTCAAAGAGAAAAGTAAACTGGATGGGAGTGGTGGCATGGAGGAAAGTGTGCAACAATGAGTGAACGGGAATTTTTTAAAAATACAAAAATAAAATAAAAAAGTATTTTAAAAAGAAGTTCATTTGAGCTAATACGAAACAAAAGAGAAAATGTAAATAGCTGCATGGACAGTTAACCTAGGCTATGGTCCTGTTTTCTATCTCCCTAAAAAGGTTCTTCACTTAATAACAGCTAATTTTAAGTTCTAAACTAAAGAGAAGAGTGGAAGGACAGCATAAGAGAGAAAGACCCTGGATGAGATGGACTGACACAGTGACTGGGGTAACAGGGGTAGGTGTGTCACATACAAAGAGATAAAGCATGTTTCAGAGTTGTTGTACATAGGGTCACTGTGAGTCACAAACGACTCAACAGCACTTAACAACAAGACAAATGAGCTCTGGCTGTTTAGTGGGAAGGAATTCTTGTTATTAGGTACCAAGAAGTTGCTTCATAGTGACCCTGTGAACAAAAGGTCAAATCTTTGCCCTATCTTTCACCATCTTCATGATCTACTCCATGGTAAAGCCCATTATTACAGTTACAGCCCACTGTCTGTCAATCCACCTTGTTGAGGGTGTTCTTTTCTTTCTCTGACCCTTTACCTTTTCCAGCATGTTGTGATTATCTAAGGATCGGCCCTTCTTGATAACACACCCCATGAGGGCGACAATTTCACCATCCTTGCCTCTAAGGAATATCGTAGTTGCACTTCTACCAAGACAGACTTGCTTTTGGTAATCTATTGGCAATCAGTCAATGAAACAAAAGGACCACTAAGTCCAAGAAACTGTATGTAATTCTTTATGCATTCCTGAGGGCTTATTTTCTCAAAGTGACCCAAGGAAAACAAATAAGACTTTAAGAACCACAACTTGAATTGCCTCACAAAAAAAATGTAGACTTGGGTCATATTAAGTACAATAAGTAAATGAATCTAGACTTGTCTCTATAATCAATCCATTTTTATTCTCATTTAAACTTCTGCTATTAGATAAACTGATAATTGAACTTACTTTCAACTTTCAGGAGAAAAAAACCAAAACCAAACACCACCCTTACTGAACAATGTCACTTTTCCATGCCCCACCATGTAAATATTTACAGATTTCTTAAATTGGTGATGCTTTTTGGAGTTCAATAATGGTAGGCTTTACTACCATCACAGAATACACTGTAATCACTGAGTACTTATTTCCCCGATCTCCACCCTTACCCACTAATTATAGATGCCTGAAAGGCTCTGCACTTTACTTCAAGTGATACTCAAAAGCTGTGCGACAGAGCTACAACAGTCAGCTGTTGCTCAACAAATTTATATTAAAAATGAAATTTAATATTTATGTTAAAAATTTCAAGATATGAAAGAGACACAAACTGACCTTCATGAGATGCTGATTTATCCATTTTGTAAACGTTTTCTTCTGGACTTTATCCCGTTCATCTGCACAAAGGAGAGGAAATTATATAAAGTAAGGTTAGTAAAACCTACGAATATAAGATTTTAATTGTGATTATGCATTACCAACAGAAATAAAGTATTTCAAAAGCAATGCTGAGTGTCTGAATTTTAACTTTTGGAAGATTTAGTTTATCTGTAAAAAAAAGTGTTAAACATCTGTCTATCAGATTGGTTGCATCTACTGACCAGTAAATAAATTTTTTTTTAAAAAAATAATAATTCCTCACCTAAGGGAAACTCTAGCTAAAGATGTGTTCAGTGTGGTATGCAGCGATACATTTTAAAAATATTAAAGTTTCTTAAATTAAAATAATAATAATAATAATAATTCCTTAGGTTATTAAGGAATTGCTGTTGTTGTTGTGCACCGGAGAGTCTGAACCAACTCATAGCTGACCCGCTGGCAGGTTTTCAGAGCCCATCCTTCTCCCACAGAGCAGCTGGTGGCCTCGAATCGCATGCCCTCGGGAATGCAGCACAGCTCCTCTTCACTTATTATTTATTATATTATCTCATAATTATTATAATTATTAAATTAATTCATCTAATTTTCCAAACACTCATTAAATAAATGTACGCCATCATCTAACCAGCCCTGCCACCTCCACACCTCTAGCAAAGTGTCTGACCTAACTTTACTAGTTTCACACAGGTTCCTGTACATGAACTGTCCAAAGCCTCTTAACACATACCACACTGCCGATGGCCTTCTCCAAGAAACAGGCAGTGTCATTACACTATTACAGAAGAGGACATTGCCCCAAGATTATCCAGAAAATAGTTTAAAATTTAGAAGACTTAAATTCACACATTCACGTTTGAAGTAAAATTCTGGTTTAATTATTAACCATGCTATTCCTCTCTCAGAGTCTCTGGTAAGAAAGAAACGATCTCACCAGACAATCACTATAAATCATAGTACTGATTTGCTTACTGTAGTTATGGTAATAGATTATTTCCTCATGGTTTTATGGAGAAAGATTATTTGGACTGTTTAACAAGTTATTCTCTTAAAGGAAAATCTCAAGTATTCTAGTGCAAAAGGCTACTATGTACATCCCTAATACTTCCTTCTCCCTGCCTCTAGGCTACAATTCCTTACTTCCTTTTTTTCCTTCTTCCTTTCTGCGCCTGGGGGAACAGCTTTCTCATCCCTAGTGGTGGTCTTTCCTCTCTCACTGTAATTCACACTTTCTCCAATTTTCCCCTGTGGGGTAAGACAGGCTTTGCCTTTTTACTTCATGTTTTCCTTCTTATTCCTTATCCGAATGGACCCTTTTAAACTATTGTATTGGAACTGAGGTTCTTTGAAAATGTGTGTCTTGTCTGAAAAAAAATATTTAAGCTGTCAACACAAATGTCTATCTACTTTCTAAAATAGGATAAATCCAATAAAAAGATAAGGACAAAGCAAAGTAGCTAAAAATATGCAGTATGTGGGATGAAATTGGTATCAACTCTTAAAACATGAGAAATAAAAAGGCAAAACATCTTAATATATGAGAACCAATGTTAATAGGGAACCTATGTGAAAAAATTCATATACATAGGTAATTACACTAACAGACAATACAGCATACTGTTATTGTTGTTGTATACCTGGAACTGATCCATAGCTGACTCTCATATGGCAAACTGGTAACAACATATAAGACAGCATGGACAGACCATTCACACCAACACAGAAATTTCTATTGGACATTGTTGCTCTAAAACAAAGAATGTTGTGACAAGAAAGTATCCATACATGTACAAGGAAAAGTTGTTAATGCCACTATCATTCAAATTTATGCACCAACAAACAGAGCCAAAGAGGAGGAAATAGATTCTTTTTACCAACTTCCATACTCAGAAATCAATCAAACTGCAACCAAGATGCATTTATAATAATGAGTAACTAGAATGCAAAAGTTGGGAACCTGAAAGAAGAATCAGCAGTGGGAAAACATGGAGTGGGTGACAGAAACAAATCTAGGAATGGGATGACAGAATTCTGCACAATAATTTATTCATGGTGAATACCTTTTAAAAGAAATGTAAAAGCAGGCTATACAAATGGATTAACCCTGATAGTATGCACAGGAATAAGATCGATTACATCTGTGGAAGGAACTGTTGGAGAAGCTCAAAATCAACAGCGAAAACAAGGCCAGGTGCTAATCAGCAATACAGGACACTAATCAGTAATACATGCCAATTATGATGGAAAGTATTTTTTTTAATGTGTACCGTCAAATCAGATCTGACTGGTACAGGAGGAAGTTGCCCCCTCCTTCTCCAGCAGAGCATCTGGTGGATTTGAACCACATACCTCTGGGATTACAGTGCAGCGTCTTGCCACTAGGCCACCAGAGCTACCTGGAAAGTATTTTTTATACTCACTTGCCGAAGAGACTTAGGCCTAGACAAAGCAAGAGCCGTGAAGCTACTAACTATGTAGGTTATTTTCAGGAACATGAAAACTGGAAGTAAAACTGTACACATACTTCCAGATATTGGTTCTAAGGTATTGATTGATTGCCACTGATACTACTCTGCCAAGTATAGAAAATCTCTCTATCATCATTCTAGAAGATGTTTTAAATAATTCTAATAAACTTTTTTTCTGAGATAAAAAAGAAACAACATATGATCAAGACGCAATGGTGATGAAGGGGGAAGTGCAGGCTGTCCTGAAGGACTTGGCAAAAAACTAAGGCCCAAGGAATTAACAGAATGCCAACTGACACATTTCAACAAACAGATGCTGCCCTAGATGTGTTCTCTAGGCTGTGCCAAAAAATCTAGAGAACAACTACCTGACCAACTGTGATCTTTTTTTTAATTCCCATTCCAAAAAAGGGTGACCTGACAAAGTGGAAATTATCACACAACATCACTAATATCACATGCAAGCAAAATCCTAAAGATTATCTAAAAACAACTGGAACAGTACATCGATACACATACATAAATACAAGCTGAATTCAGAAGAGCTTGTGGCACTAGAGACATTATCGCCAATGTCTAATGGATCCTGCCAGAAAGCAGAGTATCAAAATATTGTCTATCTATGTTTATTTGACTATGCAAAGACATTTGACTGTGTGGATCACAACAAATTGTGGCTAACTTTGAGGAGAATCATATTCCGGAACACTTGACTGTGCTCATGTGACACTTAGACCAGGAAGCAGTCCTCAGAACAGTGCAAGGAAACAATGCATGATTAAAAATCAAAAAAGGAGTGTGTCAAGGGTGCATGCTGTTCCCATACCTTTTCAATCTATATGGAGAACAGATCATTTGGGAGGCTGGGCTTTATGAGAAGGAAATGTGGCATTAGCATTAGAGGAAGACTCATCAACAATCTACGTTGCAGAGATGACACACCACTGTTTCCTGAAACTGAGGAGTCCCTAAAGAGCTTGCTGCAGGTGGTCATGGATTGTAGTCTTCAATATGGATTAAAGCTCAACATCAAGAAAACAAAGACTCTCACCACTGAGCCAACTGGTAGCACCATGATAAATGGAAAAGAGATTGACGTTTTTAGCAATTATAGCTTGCTCGGATCCACAAACAACACTCTTGGCACCAGCAGTCAGGAAGTAAAAAGATGAATTGCATTGGGAAAATCTGCTGTCAGGGACCTCTCCAGAGTGCTGAAGAGCAACGATGTCAGTCTAGAGACTAAGTAAGAAGTGCCTGATCCAGGCCATGGTCTTCACAATTATTTGCTATGCATCACGGAGCTGAACAATGACTAAGGAAGACAGAAGAAAAATCGATGCCTTTGAGCTGTGGTGCTGAAAAATAATCTTGAACATCCTATAGACCATGGGGGAGGGGGCGGGGGAAATGGATCTTAGAGAGGGTGAAACAAGTTTCTCCTTGGAGACTAGGATTTTGAAACTCCATCTTAAATATCTTGTGCATGTGGCCAGAAAGGACCGATCTTTGGAGAAGGACATCATGTTCAGAATGGTGAAGGGACAGTGTAGGAGGGGACTACCCTGGATGAGATGGACTGATAAAATAACTGGGGCAATGGGGCTACCCATTCTGTCGGAGTCAGTAAGATTGGATCAGGACAGGGCAGGCTTCAAAGCTATTGTACATAGGGTCACTATAAGTCACAGGTGACTGTACAACACATAACAAGAACAATCAACAACATATTAACTAAAGTCTTAAAATTTAGGTACTCTTTCCAGCAATTTTATTTCTAGAATAAATGCTAAAGTTTCAATTGTGGGTTTTCAAACATACAGAGAATATAAACCTAGAAGTTTATAATAACAAAGTAAGTTTTCTGAACAAAGCCTAAATGACATAATACAAAGAAATGGTTGAAGAAATGTTAATAAGGCAATATGATCACCGAAGAAGATATTCAGATGGCTAACAAGCACATGAAGGAATGTTCAAAATCCCTAGCTCTAAGAAAGATGCAAATCAAAA
>NW_006399874.1:6002070-6002820 GCF_000299155.1 Elephantulus edwardii
GGGTTGGGAGGGGTGAAAAGGGCAACAAGGAATGAATGGAAATCCAAAGTCTCTGTAAATTTTTACTGAAATTAATAATAAATTTTAAAAAAAGGAAAAAGGCAATCTGAGTGAAACTGGCTGACAAAGGAGAATTTCATGAGAAAACATATGATCAAGAGACAATGGGAGAAGCTGCCACGATGGCTTCTGGTGGGGTCAGCATGAGTGCTGCAGATCAGCACACGAAACTCCCCAAATCCCAGATAACTTAGGAGAAAGGTTCCAGGGCATCTACTGCTTCACCACCGACAGGAATGATTTCTGGAGGAATTTTATCTTCAACTTGGGACCTTTTGCTGCAGAAGTTTGGGTGGCCAGAAATTTGAGTGATACTGACCTAATGATAACCCAACAAGGGGTGTAGCAAAGAACCCCTGTGCTGTACAGGAACCTTCCAAATACAATCTCCCTCTCCGTGGAAAAACACAAGACTCGCCCTGATGGTGACTGTAGTTTTATCCAGATGGGCACTTCCTTCCCAGTTTCCTTGTCTTCATTGCATCTACTCAGTTTCATATTCTCTGGTCAGCTATCAGGCTTGAGCTAAACTCCTTCCCATTGTTCTGTAAAGTTGTGTACATAATTTCTCACTTTCTGCATGGGGTGATCTTTGCGGTTGTCCTAAGGAATAACTTAACGATATTTTATATAAGTACTTGAAATAAAGAATGTACATAAATAAAAAAGAGAGACAACGGTGATAAATAT
>NW_006399874.1:6004455-6007002 GCF_000299155.1 Elephantulus edwardii
TAAAACTGAGGAGTAACTAAAGTGTTTACTGCAGATCAAGGACTTTATTCTTCAATATAGATTGAATCTCAACATCAAGAAGATAAAGATTCTCATCACTAGGCTGGCCACACCATGATACACGGAGAAGAGTTTGAGGTTGTTAACAATTACAGCTTGTTCAGCTCCACAATCAACATTGTTGGTACCACCAGCAGTCAAGAAATAAAAAAACAAATTACTCTGGAGAAAGCAGCTGTCAGGGACCGACAAAGTGCTAAAGAACAATGATATCATTCCAGAGAATAAGATGCATCTGATTCAGGCAATGGTCTTTGCAACAACTTACTATGCATCAGAGAGATGGACAATGACCAAAGATGATAGAAGAAGAATTGATGCCTTTAGTTATGATGCAAGAGAAGAGTACAGAACATGCCATGGACTGCCAAGAAAACAAAAAGATTTACCTTGGAGATGGTAAAATCAGGCTCCTTTCTGGAGGCAAGGATTTTGAAACTTCATCTTACAAATTTGTGGCACATACTGTGGCCAGCAGGGACCAGTCCCTGGAGAAGGACATAACTGGAATGGTAGAGGGACAGCGCAGGAGAGGAAGCCCTCAGATGAGAAACACTGATGCAATATCTGGGATAACGAGGGTAGCTGTGTCAGAGACAGTGAGACTGGCTCTGGACAGGGCAAGGTTCAAGCTATTGTTACATAGGGTCACTATAAATCGCAGGTGACTCAATGGCACAAAACAGCAACAAATATCAGTTCAGATTAAATTATTTGCAATGACATGTTACTTAGAACTCTCCTACATAGTTAAGTACTATTGCTGCTAAAACACAGGTCAATGTTTTTAATCCATCAGATGCTGTTTGATCAAAGAAAAATGAATAGCCTCTCCTCATAAAGATTTACAGGCTCAAAAACTTGATAGAAAGTCCCTATGCATCAAAACTCGACAGTGCAACTGCTCTGGAAAGCAGTTTGTTGTTTCCTCAAAATGCTGAATACAGAAATCCAAGGAAACCAGAACTGAGACACATACAGAGATACATACACCTATGTTCATGGCAGTGTTATTAACAATAGCAAGAAAATGGAAAGAGCTCAAATACCCATCAACAAATGAATAGACTGAGAAATTGTGGTACATTCACACAAAGGAATACTACGCAGCACTAAGGAACAACAAATTAGTAATGTCTTATATAACATGGGAGATTCTAGAGGCATTATGCTAAGTGAAGTAATTCAGTATTATAAATGAGGACAAATACTGCACAAGAGAATTACCGTAAATACGGAAGGATACTTGAAAAAGATACGCATAGATCTTCAAAACAGCAAGGGGTAGGAAAGAAAGAAGGGGGCAGAAAAATGGAAAGAAGGCAAAGCATGAAGAAAACATATGTTAGTGGTCACATGGGGTGAAACAATAGGAAAGATTCAATGCAGACTTGAAAAGATGAGGTGATAATAGGCATAGGCAGAAAGTGATTAATTATAAAACAGAATGTATATGAATGATTGTATAAAACACAATGTACATGACTGAGACAACATATCAATTAAAGATTGTCTAAGACACAAATCAAACACAGTGATGATTGCATGAAAACTGATAAAAATATGGGGGAAAAACCACAAAACAGGTGAGCATATGAAATACAATAAAATATGTACAGATGTGGTAGCTAAAATAAACTCCAAACAACAAAAACCCAACTTGATGGCAGAAGGCTGTGTTAACAGGGAAATTACATGGTAACATTTACATGGAAGAGTGGGCATCTAATCTAATTTGGACTTCTACATACTTTCTTACCGGGTATTTCTTTGAACCCCTCCCTCTCTCCATCACAATGAGTCAGAAAAGACACCTGTGTACACTCTATAATTTGTTTTGTTTTGTTTTGTTTAATTCTAATTTTTCAAATTCAGTTTTTTTCTTTTTGTTGTGTACCATCAAGTAGGATCTGACTGGCACAGGAGGAGATTGTCCCTCCTTCTCCAGCAGAGAATCTGGTGGATTTGAACCACGAGCCTTTGGTATCATTTGGTTTAACCTGAGTTCAGTGCCCCAAATTTCTAGCCAACTTTTTTGTTTATACTATATTATAAAAATATTACCTGACTGGAAATGCAAAACCCTTAATTATAATTAATCTGATGATGAATAGACACAGTGACTGTGCCAATGGGGTTAGGAGTGTCAGAAATAGTGAGGTTGGCTCTGGATAGGGCAGGGTTCAGAGCCATTGTTCATAGGGTCATTATAGGTTGTAGCTGACTCGATGGTACATAACCACCACCACCTTGCCACAAACAATATTAGTAATTGTTAACCAATGCTATTATCCACAAAACATTTATTATTTCTTCTTAAGATCAGTATTGGTTGCTTAATGGCACCATTTATACGTGACTCATCTTTGTCTACCCCATACCACATGCTATAATATTTTCAAGCCCTCCAAATATTAACTATACATCAAGAAGGACCTAGCCCAGGAAACCTACATATATTCCCTTATATGTTGTTGTTGTTGTTAT
>NW_006399874.1:6007632-6009472 GCF_000299155.1 Elephantulus edwardii
ATTGAGCCTTAGTCCATACTGAAGGCTGCAGTCCTTGACCCTTCGCAGCAAGTGCATGAGGTCCTCCTCAGTTTTAGCAAGCAAGGTTGTGTCATCTGCATAACGGAGGTGTAGTATATATTATTTCTTCCTATATATAGTAAAGGAGCTCTGTTCTAGACATATAGATGGCCTCATAAAGGTGTTCCAATGACCACAGTGTTTCACTGCTAACTCCAAGGCCTAAAAGTTCAAGTCCATGAATGAATGATTCCATGGAAGAAAGATGAGCAATCTCCTACCATGCAATTTATAGCCTTGGAAGCCCCACAGAGAATCACCTAAGAGAGTAAGCAATAATAGTGTCTAACTATCTTTAGAATTGTTATGCTTAAAGAGAAACAAAGAGAATATACCTTAACTTCTAGTTAGTACATTAAGGAAGAACAAAGAAAGTGATGCAAAACACTAGTCTTTATTTCTTGATGAAATACAAATCCTGTTCTTTTTCATTTACTCAATTGCTCCAGCATCTACTGGGCTCCTGTGATAAGCTCAGTATCCAGGGTAAATAGCACTGCTCCTTGCCATCTGGACCTCATCTAGAGACATTATCTGACATGCTGGCAGTATGATAAGCATGACAGCTGAGAAGACTGGCATTCAGCATTTAAGTATGAAAAAGAGAAGAAGCTGACCCTGTGTAAATAGAGTAGCAAGACAAGAACTAGATACAGAGATTTCCTTATCAAAAAGAAACCTTGATCTAATAATTTAACATTGCAAAGATGCATGGTTAGAAGGCAAATAGTGTGAATATGCCCAGAGTTGCTTCTCTTGCTCCAAGAGATTACTCCCACCTTTCAAATGGAAAACATTTCAATCACAGAGTGCTGGGAAATCTGAACATGCTGTGTGATGTGAACTTTGGACAAGTCAGTGCAAACAATGGAACCTCTCAGACATCCCTCTAGTGTATTCCACATTTACATTTTCTGCAGAGCTTTGCGAATTATAATTAGTCTCCAGCAAAAAGAAAACACAGTGAACAAAATAAAGGTTACTTCCAATACACGCAGCTCCCAGGTTAACAAGATCTGTTCCTTTGTCATTAAAAATGTATAGGTAAGGTGGAACAGGTACATAGAGTTCTAATTTGCCTCACATTAATGCAAAATGCAAACTGCACTGCTAACAGAAAGGTCAGCCTTTAAAATCTAACAGCTACAGTTAGATGACAGGCTGTTGTTGTTGTGGTGGTTGAGTACCAACAGCAACAGTACCAGTGTCAAGTGTCAGAATCAATCCCTAACTGACCCTCCAGTGGGTTTTCAGAGGCAGTTAATTGCACAGGAGAAGATGGCCCATCCTTCTCCCATGGATCAGCTTGTGGATTCAAACTGTGTGCCTTTGGGATTACAGAACACAGTACAGCTTCTTCAGAAACCCAACTGAGTCTCACCATGAATCAGCAATTAGATGACAGTGAGTTTAATGTCACAGCCCATCTGGAGCAGTAGTTACAGTGCTCCACTGATTTCCATGTCAGTGACTTCAACTTCACCAGTATATACAGTAGAAAGATGTGACAGTGTTCTTTCTATAAAGATTTATAGACTTGGAGACCCTAAAAGACCCTATTATTGTTGTGTACTGTAATGTTGGAACCCACCCATAGTTGACCCTCTGGCAGGTTTTCAGAGGCAGTTAATTCCATGGGAAGAGACTGCCCATCATCCTCCCACAGAGCAGCTAGTGGCATCAAACTGCATGCCTTCTGGACTGCGGTGCAGCTTATTGCCACTACTAGGCCACCAGAGCTCACAACGTACAGGACCATATATATGTTGTTGTTGTTGTT
>NW_006399874.1:6010262-6028164 GCF_000299155.1 Elephantulus edwardii
GGAGGAGGGTAGAGAGAATAGTGCAACAATGAATGAGTGGAAGCCCAAAATCTCTGTAAATGTTTATGAAAATTAATAAAATATAATTATAATTTAAAAAAAATATAAAACTATGGTACTTCTACATAAGCACCCTCCTGAAGTTTATCTATATAACCATCACATAAGAATATGTTGTTGTTGCTGTCTACATTTGAATTGGAACTGGCCCACAGCTAACCCTCAGGCGGTTTTCTTACGTAGTTTTTCATAGCAGAATGTCTATCGTTTTCCTATGAAACAGCTTTGGCCTTGAACTATGTACCGCTGGGTTGCCAGCACAACTCCTTACTGCTAGAACATTAGTGCACCCTTTATAATAATATGTTCTTACACATTTACGTATTTCCTTAAATTCCATATACTATGGATATTATGTAAGTCTTTTCCGGTATATAAAATATAACAAAATAGATTTATTTCTTTTTTTCTAAATCAATAAAACTGGTTATATATATCAACTAACATGAAGAAACAGAGCATAAGTTTCAAAGATCAATCACTTATTCTTCTCTTAGCACATAAACTTTTACAAAATAGATTTATTCTTTTCTAAATTAATAAAACTGTTTCTATATTTTAATGAACTGGAAATAAGGCCCAAGTTATTTAGACCAATCCCAAATTGGTTAAATACTTACACAAGTACTATATTAAGAAAGCAGATTAAACTATTTAACTATAAAGATTCACTAAAATAATATGGTTTTGTTTATTGCTGAAGGTTTAAAAGTACTACTAAAAATTAAAACAGATGCTATTTATTTGGCACATAATGATGAAGTAATACCTGGGAATTAACATCCATAATTAAAATATATAGAAAACTTCACTGTCTCAAAGCAACCCTCCATCAGTTTCTAAGGTGCCAAGTCTTTATGAGGAGAATTCCCATTTTCCTCCCTCAGAATAGTAGATAGATTTGAATTACTGACTTTTTAGTTGGCAAGCCAATACATTACAAGTTATCCCACCAGAGGTCTTTAAAGTACATGACTAAGAAATAAAAAATAAACCTAACTAAATAACACCCACCAAATTAGTAAATAGTGATATTGTTTTCTAACAATAACAACCTAAACTTTTTCTCTTAAACCATGATAAACCTATTCTTTAATACAAGAATGCCCCCACTACAAGGCTGCATTAATAAGCTAAACATTAATGTGGACTTTAAAGGTCCTAGCACTCTTTAAGAAAACAAAGTTAGAGAGTAATTAAAGGCTAGAGAGATTATGATTTACAATTTTCCATACGTATCATTTCAAAAGGGAGTATTCCAGATTACACCATTTCGTTTTCCAGCTCCCAGACTCGGAATGTTTTTATGTCATTTCAGTCAAGGATGTCTGACGCTGAAATTTATATTTAGTTGGGCACTTGTTGCTATGACAATAATAAGGGAAATCTTATTCCTGTCATTTAAACTGATTCCATTGGTTTTACTGAGCATCCGGTTAGACTTCTGAATGAGTCTTTAATATTTCTCTATTAGAAAACTTTTCCAGTTATACAGTCGTAAATTATAGCATGCATTTATGCTCTCCTTATAAAGTACAATGTGACACAAATGAATAAATTACATTATATGTAAAGAAAAGAATAAAATAATTTGGAATACCAATTATTGTAAGCTGCACTGCTTTGCTTTCAGTCAAGTCCAAATATACTTAGCATTACACACATAATAAATCCTGAGATTATGCAAACCCATAACCTATGTGCAGCACAGACAGGAATGTTTTCTTTAGGTAGTGTCAAAAGCTGTACTTTGAGCACACCCAGGGTTCTGAAAGGTGCCCCAGAGTCTGCTAAAATCCCACTGTGCAAAAAAAAGTGACATTACAGATCACACTACTAACCCATACAGCACATCCGTCCAACCAGTTTTGCGTTCCAGAATTGGTCGTTTTTCATGAGCTGCCCCATCATTCTCCAGGAAAGCCGTCTAAACGATCCCCACACTGCAAACTAGCCCATGTGTCAGAGTCCTGCTAGCTAACTTTCTGTGTGGAAAGGAAACACTGAATAGACACTCCTACTTACAAGCATAGTTAGCTCCCCCTTTTAAGCAAACATTAGCAAAGTCAGCCTTCTCTACTATTTCACAGAGTATATATAAAACTGCTACCAGGGGGGAGAAAAACCAATACTGTTTCCTCTTTTAGTTTTAAATTTTACTATAAAGTACACTAAAAAAGGAGTATTGATTCCTCAACTTTTTTTTTAATATCAGACAAGTCCATAAGGCGTTGCATTTCACTGCTAAACCAGCTAATCACATTTTCTCTCTCCTAAGTAACTCCCTCCCTAGAATTCCTGTGGAATAAAAACATCTAGTTTAACTTGTTTAACTCATCCTGGACATGTTTGGAAGCTGTGACTTTCTAGGCTAGACACTTACCCCTTAATACTACTGCAACTAATTTTATGTGTATTGCACATACAAATTTTTATTTGAGCTTCAACAGGGTTTGGGGGGGGGGTTGTTGGATGATACTGACCACATTCTAAAAATATGAAACCCCAAGTGTGGAGAGATTAAGAAAGTACTTTAGCTTCCACAGTTGAAGTAACTGAACTAGAATTCAAGTGTTATCTAACTCCAAAATCCACTTGTTTTCTGTCTTCAAATGAGAGAATCTTTACCAGCACAAGAAATCTAATCAAGCAACAGACTAACCATTTTCTGCACTTCTATGTTTGTCTAAAGCATCAAATGGACTTTTGTGAATAGTAACAACATAAACAATAACAACAAAAAACATTACAGCTTAGTACTTATTTTCAACAATAAGAAGTCAGCAGGTTTATTCATACAAAGGAAAAAGGTACCCAAACTTCTGCTAGATTAATAGATGCTAACAGGCTTTGAAATATCCTTTTATTATTTCTAACACCATTCTAAACATACTAGAATATATAGCTGTGGTTGAGAAGTTCAAAATTACTTGCTTAATAAGTATCCTCCTCTTTCACTTCCTATTTCTCCTCTTCCGATTGCCTTTATTTGTTCTAGAGTTCCTGCTCCACTAGAAAGAAGCCTGAGGCTGCCTAATATAATGAAAAGATGAAACTAAAACCAACTATTTACAGCACATCTAATATGTGCCAGGAGCCCTGGTGGCTGGAAGTCTGAATCTACCAATTGCCTTGTGGGAAGAAAGGTGAAGTAATATCCTCCTATAAAGTTTACAGCCTTGGAAGGGTCATTATGACTTTGAATTGCCTTGACAACAGCAGGCTTGAGCTGTTGTTTTTTACTATCTACCAGATGTTTTGTTGGTTTTTGTGGTTTGTTTTTCCAGTTACATATACACATAACACACAAGTGGCAAGAAGTTAGGTTGCAATCCTGAAGGGACGTGGTTTGAGGCCACTAGCTGCTCCACGGTAGAAGGATGGACAATCTCCTCCCATGTGATTAACTGCCTCTGAAAATCTGCCGGAGGGTCAGCTATGGGTCAGTTGTGACTCGATGGTACATAATAATAGCAACAGCCTCATTACAACGCTGAGAGAGTCACTCTTATGAAAAGATGAAAAAGTTTGGGGAGTTCAATAAATAAATTAATTCCTCAGAAGCAGATCAGTATTAGTAGTCTGGTGGGAGAAGATAGAATTTTTAAAAGTATAACAAACATTATTATTTTTTTTAACTTCCAAAACAAAATGCTAATTTTAAAAAATAATAAAAAAGTAAAAGTGAAGAACCATGGCCAAATCCTGAGGGACAGGAGTATACAGAAAATGACATCTACTTCTGTAGCTTAGCTAACCAAGAGGGGAGGCAGGAAACCCACAATGCTTTACTAATAGGTATTAAGAAAGGGATATATTTTTATTTGTTTTTAATAGGATTTTATTGTATTTGGGATGTAGTTTACATAGCCAATTAGGTTAATCTTTGACTTTTTTTTTTTTTTACAAATCACTGTTACAATTTTACAATGTGTCAAAATTGTTATTTTTCTGTTTGCCCTGTTTCCATTGATCTAATTTCCCCTCCTCACATCTTATCTCTGCTTTTGAAAATGCTGAGTGGTGGTGGTGATGGTGGAGTTGTTATCGTTAATTCCCATCAAACTGATGACTGCTACTCTAGAGACTCTATGAACAACGAACTGAAAACGGACCCTACTGCACAAAGATATAGATGGCATGTAATATAGATGGCATGTGGACAGTCCTTTCTGACTTATTAACTTGACAGAGAACTGTACCCATCAACACACTCATAAAAACTAGTACAAAACTAATTCCTTTAAGTTCAGATATGTCCCCTATACTCTAGCACCTTTTTTTTACTAATTCCAACACCAAACGTACTTCTCTATCACTGGATTTTTTACATCTATGGCAATAGCAACACCGGTCCACAGAACTATACTCCCAGATAATTAGGGAAGTTGACAGACTACAATTCATGTTGGCAGCAGGATACAATTCCTCAGTTAAAACAGCTTCCCAAGTAGGCTCACAGGCACTACAGTCTTCAGGCTTGCAGCTTTAGGCTCCTGTCACAAAGCTCTCTTAGTCCTGCCTACTATGGCGTCTACTCCCTTCCACCTAACCCTGCCAGTCCTCCTGCAAGCCTGAGTGAAGGTCCCTGGCTCTGGCTCCACAGGACAGTAGTCCCAATTCAGCTCTGTCCCCTATCGATGAGGCTCCTGGTGCTCTTATGTACTTCTCAGTCTAGCTGGAACATAAAGTGCAGGAACTGAAAGATACTCATTGTATTTTCTGCTTCTTCCTTGCTGGTAGTGAGACTATCAATTATATACTGACAATCCTATTCAATTTAAACCTGGTGGGATGGGGAAATTTGCTAATCCCATTATGAGTCACTTATACACAAATTCATGTTCCCACCTAGCCATCTGGTGAAAGCCAAAGTTGGTGACCAAGAAAGCCAAACAATAAACCAATGGCAACATGCAATTAGTCTTCCCAAGTTATGATCCCTGCCAGGCTCAGGTCCATTGCTGCAGTCACTGTGTCAGTCTACCTTATTGAGGGTCTTCCTCTCCTTGACCAACTCTCCACCTTTCCAAGCATGATGTCTTTTTCCAAGAAGCGGTCTCTCCTAAGGACATACCCAACTTATGTGAAATTAAGTTTCATCCTCCTTGCATCTAAGGAACACAGTGGTTACATTTCCTCCAATGCACATTTATTTTCTCTTTTGGCAGTCTGTGAACTATTAAATACTTTTCACTAACAAAACAATTCAAAGGTGTCAACTGTTCAGGGTTCTTAATCATTTTCGATGGCTTCAGTCAGGCACACCTTAGTCTTTAAAGTACATTCTTGCTCTTTAAAAGCACTTTAAAAGAGGTCCTTGACAGCAATTCGGCACACTTCAACATATCTTGACTGCTGCTACAGACAGGAACATAACAAACAGTCATCTTTTACATGAGTGCTTGCCAAGTCTTTAAGACTCTAATTGCTATTCATCAAAGTATGATGTGGAATATTGCCTTTGTGAGGAAAACTTAAGAAGGGAATCAAGTCAAGTTTTCCTTTATCACTGCCTGCCTACAACACAACACAGCAAAACAGGAAAGGGAAAAGCCGTAAAATTTGGGGGATTATAGAATAAATCTGCCCAGAATAGTTGGATCAAGGAAAAGACTTGCTTCTGGAACTGATGAATAATACAGTTGGTAATGAAAGAGTTTGTAAAAATGTACTGGTAGTCATTGCCTCTCCCTCTGCCCTGTCTCACCTCGGGTCAACTGTGGGCTAACAATGCTTGGCCATGACCTCCCAGTCCTGCCCTCATCCCAGTAACATCTCCCTTCCGGGCCCAAAAGAGCCTAGAACTCAGGCCTCAGGCAACATTACTGATGACTGGCTACTGTTGTTGTTTGTTGTCATGTGCCGTTGAGTCGTTTGCAACTCATAGCGACCCTATGTACAACAGCCCTAAACCCTGTTCTATCCTGTGCCAATCGCATTGCCTCTGACACACCCATCCCGATTACCCCAGTCACTGAATCAACCCACCTCATAGAGCGTCTTCCCCTCCTGTGCTGTCCCTCTACTCTACCAAGCATGATGTCACTCTCCAAATACCTGTCTCTCCTTGCAACATGTCCAAAGTATGTCAGACGAAGCCCCAGAATCTTTGCTTCCAAGGAGTGGCCTGTTTTAACCCTCTCTAGGATGAATCTGTTTGTTTTCTTGGAAGTCCATGGTACATTCAATACTCTTCTCCAGCACCACAGCTCAAAGGCGTCAATTCTCCTTCTGTCTACTAGGGAGATGAAAAACCTAAGTGGAAGAGAGTTTCTTTTCCCATTGTAGTTAAAGTCTTACAACAGTACCACAGAAACATTGTTCTAGTTAATTTAAATTAATATACAGCTGAAGTGATGCTATTTTGGTCGAAGCCAACTTTCTGTCATTGGTCTGCGGCTGCTCTCTATCATCAACTTCCACGGAACTACAGACACCGAGGAGGCTGCAAAATATCCCTATGCCTCAAGCACTCCTTCCCTTTTCATTAAAAGGAAGGTGCTAACTTGTAAAACGTCAACATTAAGTTTTTCATCAAAAAAAAATGGCAAATTATTTAAAAGCTCCATATGCAATGGAATACCAATGCTCTTAGTTCTCAAAAATGTCTTTTAGTCACTTACTACAAAGATCCGCATACACCCAATCTACAGCAGATTTCACAATGAATATTATTCACCTCTGCTGTAATTATTGTTAACAACAGCAGATTTTCATGTTGTTACATGCTATAAAGAAACGTTTTAAGACTTTAGTTGGAAATATTTTCCTGCACATTTTCAAGATTCAAGTCTTTACATCTTAAATTATTTTCCCCTTTCTACAAAAATTGAGAGCACAAAAAACTTCTACAAGTCCCCTCTTATTATTAGCTTTGTCCATTTAAAATGTTGACTTTCCTAGTTATTCTGGTAACTATCATTTGACAAATCTGAATCAAAATAAAACTTATACTGATTCTGCAGCAGTCTTAACTAAGGCAGTGGAAGTTGTCAGTATATCTAAATTGTAGTATTCATATAGAAGCTCTTTGCATTTTTAACATCCTTAATCTTTATGCCAAGAAAATGTAGAAAATTTAACAAGAAGGTATTTCAAGATAATCATGGGACTGACATATGACTACAGCAAAATCTCCATGTTTACATTGTCTAGCAGTATTTGAGGAGCTCTGGTAGCCTAGTGGTGAGAAGCTAAACTGCAATCTCAAAGGCACATGGCTCGAATCCACAAAATGCTCTGAGGGAGACAGACATGACATGGTGGTGGTGGTGATGAGTCGGACAACCATAGCCGACACTCCAGTGGGTTTTCAGAGGCCATAAACGGCACAAGAAGAAACTGTCCATCTTTTCCCAAGGACAAGTTTGTGGATTTGAACCACATGCCGTTGGGATTGTAGTGCAGCTCTGTGGGAGAAGAATGGGCAATTTACTGTGATTTACTACCTCTGAAAAGCTGCTGGAAGGTCGACTATAGGTTGGTTCTTACTGGACCCACTTAACAGCAGCAGTATTTGAGAAATGATTTTGCACTGGAAATGAGAATGAGCAAACATTCACTGGTTTATAAAGAATTTTAAATATTAGAATGCAACTTTACGCCAGTAATTCTGTAGATTAAAATGGGTTGTTTTCTAATAACATGGAAGTGACAGAAGAAATAGTAGAAAATCTTTCAAGCTAAAAATCACAGATGAAAGTTGAAAAGGTAGACACCAGAACTCTCTCTCTAAAAAGCATTAGGATCATATTAAATTCTACTAAATTATTTAAGGATTAGTTAATGAAATATGATAAATTTTTTCAATATCCATGGCCTAGACAAATAAGGAAAGCTTCCCAGTAAAGTCCAGTATAAAACACCTGGGAATGTAACTGTAAAAGGAAAATATCCATAAGGTCATATGTAGCATGGGGATGGCAGCCTTGTTTGACTTCTACTAAGTCCACAAAGGTGAACTCTGTCCATCAGTAACATCCACAGTATCAAAGAAAGTGCTACAAGCTCATACATGGTGACCCAAGCTCTTGTACTTACTATTTATTACTAATCACTGGGTCTTATATTCATTGCAAACTGCCTCACAGTTTGGCTTTAATCACAATTGTGGGATTTATTAAGGAAACAAGTTGGGGAGTAGTGAAGACAAGTATATCACACATTGAAAGTCCAGGTTTTGGCAAGCTCTGGTGGCCTAGTGGCAAGAAGCTGCACTGCAATCCCAGAGACATGCAGTTCAAATCCACCTGATGCTCTGCTGAAGAAGAAGGAACAATCGCCTCCTGTACCAGTCAGATCCGATTTGATGGGACACACATAAATAATAATAATAATAATAATTTTAAAAAAGAAAGTCCAGGTTTTAGTTCAACAGTCTCAAGCTAGATTGTCAACAGGACACAATTTTTCAATTAGTTCGGACTGCTTCTCAGTGAAAATCCAGGTTCAGTCCAACAACACAAATGTGATGAATAAGGATGAACCCTGAGTCTACTGTTGAGGCCACTGGAGACCGTGCCCCCAGAGATGGCTAAGGCTATGACCAGAAGACATTTTCAAAAGTCTTAACAACACAGCAATGCTGAACCAAACTTTGTAAAGCATCTAAATGTTCATCTCATTTAGGAAAAATTATGTAAAAATCCTATATAAAATCTTAATCAAATTATTCAACACCAAAACAGCGTAACTTCACCAATCAGGGTTATCCAAGAACAACAATAACAGTTTAATATTAGAAATTCATTTGATTAATTATTTTAACTGAGCAAGAAATACAAATCATTTCAAAGATGCTCAAAGAGCATACACCAAAAATCAAAGTTAGTTTTTAATTAGGATTTTATATTAAAACAATCAATCAAAAATACAATTCATTCCTTGTTAAGCATTATAAACATTTCTAGTAAAGGAAGAAATAACACACAAATAATACTTGTGTTCTAAAGATCATGGCTAATATTTTAAATTACAAAATAAATAAATCTTATAACTATTAGAAATGAAAAAAAAACCCAACAAACAAACCCGTAACCATCTGAAGAGAGAGCTCTGTTGTCCTAGCAGTAAAAAGCTGCCCTGAATCCCAAAAGCATGCAGTTCGAATCCACCAGCTGCTTCATGGCAGAAGGCTGGACAATCTCCTCCCATGCAATTTACTGTCTCTAAAAATGCACTGGAGGGTCAGCTATGGGTCAGTTAGAACTCGCTGGCACACAACAACATTTACTTTTAAATCCACTATAAACACTCCATCTTAAAGGAGAAAGATGTATTTGTTTATTTACTACTTATTAAGTGTTTCCCATTTATTTACTCATCTGTGTCTTAGTACTAACTATTCTTGACTTGAGAGGAGATACAGAAGGATGATTCTGGCCAGAACTCAGGTCAAAAGATTGACTGAAACATTTCAGGTATTGGTGGGTTTGCCAACAGGCTGGTGGCTGTGGAAGGAGAGGAAGGGGAGAGGGCCAAGCAGAGGTGAAGGCAGGAACTGGTGACACTTTTTTCAGAGGATGTCTGCCATGCTGGAATAGAAAGTAATTAGGTTTTAGAAAGCCTCGGAAATCAATAACTAAGAATATATTTTAAAAAAAAACCCAATTCTTTTGTGGAGGGTATCCTCATTCAAAGATTAATTGCCACAGAACAAAATGCAGGATGGTTTTGTCTTTATTTGTCACGAATCCAGAAACAGGCAAGATCAGAATGTGCAAAGTAAGCTAAGGCATAAATGGTACAGAACAATAGGAGCTATAAATCTCTAAACACAAACGATGCTTTGTCTCTTCCCTCCCGTGTGCCCTCCCCATCAGTACTCAGATCCCGTGCTTCCCTTCAGTGAAGCAGCCAGGGTTTAGGCTGAGGATCAACAGTGTCAGTGGCTGCAACAAAGAGGTGTTGGGTTCTGCTATACAGAGGAATGTACTGGTATCTGTCCACACAATTGCCAAATACTGAATACAAAACTCCTAGAATCTGCTTTTAAACTCCTTTCTCCTATTTGAGCACCCTAAAAACACATGAGCATAAGGAATCTTCATTTACAATGCTAAAACAATTCACAAGTACTGTATATAATCCAGCTTCTGACATTCTTTACCTGTGTTATACTTACTGGGAGTGGGGAGGAATCAGACTTCTCTTTATGTTTTAAACTTCTTTTAAGTTTTCAATTTTAAATTATATATAGTTATATGTTGTTATTGTTGTTGTTGTTGTTATGTGCCTTCAAGTTGCTTGTAACTAATAACGACCCTATATACAAAAGCCCTGCTCCATGGCTTGCCAACCTTATTGTCTCTGCCACACCTATCTCCATTACCCCAGTGATGGAATCAATCCATCTCATAGAGCGTCTTCCTCTCCTGCGCTGTCCTTCCACCCTCCCAAACATGACGTCCCTCTCCAAGTACAGATCTCGCCTTACAACATGTCAAAGAAAGTCAGATGGGGGCTTCAGCATCCAAGGAGCAGCCTTCTTATAGTAAGTTACACATAAGTTATATAGTAAGACTACAGAAGAGTTTCCTCTAAATCTACATTAGTAAAAGGTATCCTTGAAATTATAGAATTATGGTCTCTAAAAACTCAGATGAAAAATACTGACAAATTACAGTGAATGTCTACATTTGCTCAGATTTTTTACTTTATCAGAGTCTGGAGGGAGAAATCTTATTTCTTATCTTTACACTACTTCCTACCCCATCTGATCAAAACAATTCAAGTTTTCTTAAATTTATTAAATTATTAAGTACTTATAGACTTCAAATATAAAGATCATTCCTCCTCTGCATGGTTCACTATCTGCATGGCTCCACTGGAAGATTTTATGAGGCAAAAAGTGGTGAAGACAAAGAGCATGGTTTAAGAGTCTATGCAAATTTGGATTCAAATTCTGTCATCAACATAAGAGTTTGAGAAAATAATCTACTTTTTTAAAACTTTTACTCATTGACTTCAATGCCTGTTAAGGCAGTTTGTTGTTGTTGTCATTACGTGACAGAATTAAAACAAACCCACTGCTGACCCACCAGCAGGTTTTCAGAGGCTGTAAACAAATAACACAGCAGGAGACTGCCTATTTTTCTCCCATAGAGCAGGTGATGGATTTGAACTGTATGCCTTTGGGTTGGCAGTGCAACTCCTTACCACTAGGCCACCAAAGCGCCACGCTATTTAGATTATAAAGATTTAAGTAAGATGACAGGATATAAATGACATTGTAGGTACTCAACAGTAAAATCAGTTGTCATCCAGTAAATTTTCAACCCCAAATGTCACATTGTGTTTACCAGGATAACGCAGTGGCTCAAGCCTTTAAACTTCCTTCCACCTTTTAGTCAACAGAAACGCATTAACTTTTCCCAACACAAGGAATTCTTAATAAATAGTACAAGCTTCCTAATCAGTTTTAGTCAGTCATTAAATATATACTGAGCAGCTTAAATAAAGAAGTTGGCATGCATTGTTGAATTTCACATCACAGCAATAATTCTACTATTAGATTTATGTATCATTTTACTGAGGTGGGTTTTTTAATTAATTTTAATTAAATTTTACAGACTTTGGATTTCCATTTATTCACTGTTACACTTTTATCCCTCCCTCTTTGTTCACTCTTCTCTTTGAAAAGTAAAAGAAAAAAAATTTTTCCCCCCAAGTCCACTCCACTATGCAGCCTTCGTTCTGGACTCCTGGCCTGACAATAATACCTAATCACATATCCCTTTTAAACAATTCTCTCCCTCATCTGTTTCAATGCAGTATATATTATTTATCCCCTCTTTTCTCAGTCTCCCTCCAACCCCAATGTCAGTTCCTTTACAACAATGGCATTATGCAGCATTTGTCCCTCTGTGACCGAGAGACTTCACTGAGTTTTAAAAATAAATAAATAAATAAATAAGAAACCTAAAGATGGAAATTTACAGTTAAAATAACAAATATTCTAGCCCAAAGTTTCTTTTAGGTCAGAACTGGGGTCTGACCCTAATTTTCTGATGCCCAAGAATAAGACCACAAAGGTGAATCAGACTCATCTCACCTCTTAGTGTAAAGGAATCATGGAGCAAGCATAAAATAAAGATTTCCATTTCTTACTATACCTACCTAGAAAAGTAAGTAAGTAAGTAAGTAAGTAAGTAAGTAAGGAAAATGTCCTCAGATATTGAGGGAAATAGCCTTTCTCTAAACAAACTGTGTAGCATTCCTTTATTTATTGAAACAGTATAGAGAAATTCATCATTCTGCACAAGTATTAGTATAAATCAGAAAAAGGACAAAGATAAGGACTCGGGATCTCTTTCTGTGTGGGTTACTTAGCAATCAAACTCTGATTCTGTTTCCTCTGAATATAAAAGCAGAGTCTTTATAAGTATTGACTAATATAAATATGTTACAGTGGCCTAAGTTGAAGACAAATACATTTTATTTCTAATACACACCTTATCTGACTATCTTAACAACTCCCTGCTAAGGTATTAATACAACACAGTCTTTCAATTGGGTCAACAGTTTAAAAAATAGTTTTCTTCAATTTTGAGTCAACATCTCAAATAAATGGAAATTACAGGTATGATTCACTACACAACACACTTTTCTCCTATAAAACGTCAAGGCCAATCCCAGAGTGAGTCAGCAGTAGGGACAAAAGGCAACTACTCTGATGCTCTAAAAAAATTTTTCAGCCTAGGCTTGTTTCATAATGAGACTGCTTTCTGTCCAGCGGGTTTTTGCTGTTGTGGCTTCATGTAGTTTACAGCTGATGTGGAAAATGGCCTTAGTTACAGGATCACCAGGCACACATGTCTCAGTGGCCTTCAGAAGCCACACGCCCTCTGAGGTAAGGCCATTCCACAAGGACTGGATCCCACCCACATTCATCCCTGACCGCAAACACATCCATGCCCTCCCACAGCCACAGCCACACCCAAGAGCACAGATGAGCAAAAGGAAAGGCACACATACTTACTAACTCCTAAATATCTGTGGTACCAGTAGACCTCTCCCTGCGGCTTAATATCTCTTGGGGAAAAAAAATCTCCAAAACTTGTTCAGCCAGGGATTCACTCTTCAGACCAAAGCTTACATAAAAATATCCCTATGGGTGACTTCTAATCCATGGCCCTTGGACCTGCTTTTCGTTATTTTTGGTCAAACATTCTTCTAGGTAATATAGCCCTGGTCCGTCCACTTGCCATACAGAGGTAATTTGTGGTTGCTGTGAAGCTGAACACTGTCACTGTGGCACTGATGTGTCAAATGTGTTAATGGTTACCCATGGTGGACAGTGTTTGGTGGCACTCCCAGATTAAAACAAGCTTGGAAGCAGGAATGACATCCACTTCCATAATAGCTTGCCTCCAGAAACCCTATAAACATTGGCTCTTACCCCTACCCTTATCTTTTGCCATCCTTACCATATCTGACACCTTTAAGCACACACTAGTAGAGTCACCACATTAATTCATCTTAGTGAGTCTTTCTTATACTGACCCACCATCTTTCCAAGTATGGTGTACTTCTCCAAGGAGAAGTACAACAAACCCTCTTAACACACCCAACGTATGTGAGAACGAGGTTTCATCATCCTTGCCTCTTGGCTCCAAGGAGCATTCTGGTTTCACTTGCTCTAAGACAGACCTCTTCTCTTGGCAACCCATGTAATATTCAGCAGTCTTCTCCAACATCACAACTCAAAGACATCACAAAATGCTTCAGAAAGGTCAGCCATACCTCCAAATCATTGTGGCTGAGTCAGAACCAAGTCACACTTGACTTGCTAGAGGCTTTTCAGAGGTGGTCAATCACACGAGATGACTCTGCCTATCTTTCGCTTGGAGCCACAGCCCAACACCCTACACCATGAAGCCAACGGAGCTCCCTTAGAATCCCTAAAGGTCAGTTCTAACCTGTATATTTTGAACTGTCATCAGGTAGAACTGATTCAATGGCAACCAATAACAAGAGCCTCTAAGGAGAAAAAAAAGTAGTATGAATGCACTTAAAAAAGGAAAAGCTGGTACATTTATTCCCTTTATTTCAATGAATGAATTGATAAATTATCCAACAAAACTGGGCCTAGTCAGGCAAATAAGAAATAATGAATGATGGACTATCAATAAAGACAGAAGCACACGATAAAGATTTGCTAATGGATACCTTCACAAGGCAAAATGAGGCATTGCAAGATAGTGTTTATTAGAGACTCCTTTTAGAAATTTGACAGTGATAGTAAAAATCTTCTAAAATGTTCACACTGTTCCTCTGTTTCAACATAGTAAGTACACTGCCTGGAATTTACATAGCACTGGCAGAATACTGCATTTGTTGTTGAGCTACTAAGTGAAGAGTCGACAGTTCAAATCTACTCGTTTACTCAAGAGGAAAAAATGGGAAGTAGTCTGTTTTCCTTAAAATTTAGAGCCCCAGAACCTAGATGGAGTGTCTCCAGGACTAAGAACTCAACAACAGCAGACTTGGTGTTTGGGTTTTTACGATGTGTCAGGCTCTGTGCTATACTTTTGAACAGGCTCACAGTGGAAGACTATGATTACTACTATTTTGCCATTGAGCTGTTATAGTGCTGAAGCATTATGGTATTAAATAATGTGTTTGAGATCAGAACATTTGACAGTGGAGAAGTCAGGTTTCAATCAAGCAAAAATGGACTTACTATTGGTGAAGATTGCAAGGATAATTGATATAAGACAGGGCAAAGTTTTGCTCCCTTGTTCACAGGGTTGTTATGAGTTATAGGTGACTTTATGGCACTTAACAACAACAGTCCAATCCTAGAGTCCATGCTGTTAACCCCAATGGCTATCCTGCCTCTAGAATGCAACCTAAACGTTTAAAATATAGATTGAGACAATAAATAAAAAGCATTGCATAATCAATAATAAACAGTATTTATTAATTACTTAAAGAAGAAGTGAAATACTGCAAATATCAGAGGAAATAGAAATGGTCAAGTAAGTTATGGTGGTGGTTGTTGAGTACTGTCAAATCAGAATCGACCCGTAGCTGACCCTCCAGTGGGCTTTCAGAGGCAGTAAATCACATGGGAGGAGATCGCCCGTCCTTCTCCAGCGGAGCAGGTATGGATTCTAACTGTGTGCTTTCAGGATTGCAGCACAGCTTCTTACCACTAAGCCACCAGAGCTTGTTAAGTTGTGGTGCAGTCACCAAAAAATATTATCCATTAAGTAAATCCTGATAAGGGAATCTATCAACTTGGACAATGTTTTACATTAATTATAATTCAATAGATAAAGTGCATAGGAAAATGATGAAGGAATAGGCCAATGGATCAGTAATTAAACCTAGACGTTAAAGTTATCAATAATTTTTATCTTCATTTGTTTTTAAATCCAACCACTTTTAAAAGGGACTGCTGGTGGCCTAGCAGAAAGAAGCTGTGCTGCAATCCCAAAGGCATGTAGTTCAAGGTCACCAGTTGTTCCATGGGAGAAGAATGGGCAATCTCCTCCCATACAATTAACTGTCTCTGAAAACCTGATGGAGGGTCAGCTCTGGGTCAGTTCCAACTCTAAGGTACACAGCGATGACAACAACAACAACAATAACCTCTTTTAAAATAATATATACACTTTACCAAAAACCTAAATATTGAAAGAGACCACAACTGTAGAAGTAGGTATGTATAAAAGGGATTCTTGTGAGATTTGTTTTAAGAATCTCTCAGTTTGCACAATACTTTAAAAAAAAATCTTCTTCCCAGAGGTACACAGTTCAAATCCACCAGATGCTCTGCTGGAGAAGGAGGGGGCAATCTCCTCCTGTAACAGTCAGATCTGATTTGATGGTACGCATAAAAATAATACAATTTTTAAAAAAATCTTATATCTGCCTAGTTACTATGTGTATTATCTCAAATACAGTGTTAAAAATGAAGTACCTTCCAAGGTGGCCATTCACAATGTGAAGGAATTTTTTCCAATAGACATGCCCCTGGGTTCCCTCTGAAAATAACCACAATGTGGCCCATTAGCTGTAAAACAACCAAAACATTCAGGTACTTCAGCCTGGATACTGGAAGAAGTTTGTAAACTAGAATGTACTTAAATAATTAAGTACTTTTAAGACTCCTAAATCCAGAGGAATGCCACACAGATCTGCTCCAGTACAAACTTGCTTGAAAATAAGAGGAATGAAGGTGAAGAAATAATAAAATTTTAAATACAGGCATTACCTGACACCTAGTGACTGAAATGCTCAAAGCAAAGTACTAAAAATATTTAAATCAAATCTATATTTTCTGTACACATAACACTGTAAATTAATAACTGGAATGGATTGAAAACCCAATGAAGCTTAGATTTACATGCCTATTCAACAAAATGGTTTGGCATAATGAGTGCAATAATGGGTTCAACTGTGTCAGAGATGAGAATGACACAGGATAGGACAGGCTTCAAATCCATGTCCACAGGGTCACTATGAGTTGTACTTGACTTAACAACACTTAAAAACAACAAAGTGACTTCTGATGGCTTAGTCATAAAGAACTGTGCTGCCAACACACAAAGACACATAGTTCAAATCCACCAGCCGCTCTGTGGGAGAAAGAGGAGGGATCTCCTCTATGCAATTTACTGCCTCTGAAAACCCGCTGGAGGGTCAGCCAGCCATGAGTCAGCTCTAACTCAATAGTACAGAACAACAAGATAAAGATCATCTTATATATCCTTGTGGGCCTCTACTGTTCCTAAACTTACTATTTTTAAATAGGCTAGCCATTTTTTTTAAAGAAAATAGCATTTCATTAAAACAATAAGCCTCTCTGCAGAACCCACTAAATGCCAGGTGAAAGCTAGTCACTGACAATACAGAGATGAATGAGACACAAATCCTGTCTCAGTCCAATGAGAGAGAGACTTGTAAGGTAACTTAAGAGTCAATTCTAGCTCATATCTAGAGGAATGGAATAACCTCATAATGTTTTCTAGGCTTTAATCTTTATGGGACATATTTTCAGCTCCTGTCCCCCATTGAGTCACTGGAGTGGTAGAAGTGATCTTTCCGTTAGCAGCGAGTTTTGCCAGGGCCCTATCCAAAGAGACTCATTCACTTGACACTGAGTTCATTCCCCTTCCAGGTGGCCCTTCATAAATTTCCTGAGGCTGTAAATCTTAACAGAAGGAGAGTACTTTGCCTTTCTTCCTCAGAGGGGCGGGTGGGTTCGAACTACCAACCTTTTAGTTAGCCAGATTTACAAAACTGTGCAATTACAGAACTATACAAAATAGCACACAAGACAGACAAACAATCAACCTGGCAGATGGAGGCTTTAAAGGAGACCTTCACATTAAGAGAGACATTTGAACTTTGTCTAATTATTTTACTTTTTAAACTTTTCATTGTGATTTGAGTGAAAGATTTCAGGACAACGTGGTTTCCCATGCATCCATTCATATGACTTGATGTACAAATAATATTTAAAAACCAAATAAATATAATTATAAAGTTCAAAATCTTGACCATTACATACATCCTTGTTATCAGCACTGAAACAAGATAAAGGACTTTTAGATTGTTTAAAAAAGAAAAAATTCCCCAATTCCTCTTTACCTAGTACTACCTTCAACGTTTTTTCACAACCTAATTCCTACCACTATAGTTTTGTATATTCTAACACTTCACATAAATATAATACTATCAAATCTGAGTCTAACTTTTTTCCATTCAGCATAATGCTTTTGAGATTAATCTCTGTTGTGTGTATTGCTAATTTATTTCTTTGATTACACAAGGAATAGATATTCCACTATATGGCTATATTAGCTGGTCTCTTCATTCACATATTGCT
>NW_006399874.1:6030971-6092552 GCF_000299155.1 Elephantulus edwardii
TGTACGCCAGGGATGCATCCTGTCTCCATACCAATATAGCAGTAGTTAATGCTATTTTAAGAGATTATTCTGACAAAAGGGTTAAGGCTCAACTTCTAACCAAAAGGGGCTGATGGTTTGAATTAATTCACAAACTAAGAAAGACTTGATATTACACAGGTAAAAAAAAAAATATTTTCCTTACAAACTCAGTGAGGCAGTAAAGAAAGCATCACCCTTTCAGGTAGGAAGACATGGCTTCAAAGTTCTACTTAACTGCTAACTCTCTAAGGAGACCTCATGTCATATTAAATAATGTATAACGATCAGGCTTGTAACCAAGAGATTCATGGTTTGATTCCACTAGCCACTCCCCAAGAAAAAGAAGAGAATCCTCCTCACATAAAGTTTTACCATCTCAGAAATCTAATGGAGGGTCATAATGTGCAAGAATCAACCTACAGTGGGTTTGGTTTTACTAATTCTGTACACTGCAGCAAATCAGTAAACACTAAACTTGATTTTCTTTATCTGCAAAATGGATAATTCCACTCATCTTGAAGACCTATTGTTATTATTAGGTGCTACAGAATTGCCAGGCATTCAGAGAGACCTTGTCTCCTGCCATCAACATGGTCTCTGATACACTAGAGCTCATTATTATGGTCACCGCATTAATCCATCTAGTTGAAGCTTTCCTTTCTTTCTCAGTATTCCGTCTTTTTGCAAAAACTAGCCAGCCTCTCCTGATAATACTTTCACAACTTGTGAGATAAAGTTTCACCATCCTTGACTCTAAGGAGCACCCTGGCTACATTTTCTCCAAGAAAAATTGTTCGTTCTTTCAGCAGGCATGGGGATATTCAATAGCGCTTGCCAACGCCACAATTCATAGGAACCAACTCCTTTTTTCTTCCTTATTCACTATCTTTCAAAAGCCTATGAGCTTGGATCCATTATGCCTTAGTCTTTAAACTGATATGGCCTGTTAGCATTTGTAAGAAGTCCTTGGGAGCAGATTTCCTCAATGTAACATATCTTTGGATTTCCTGGCTGCTCCTACTCCAGGTGTTGATTGTGGATCCAAGTAAAATGAAATCATTGACAGCTTCTATATTTTCTCCAGCTTTAGCCTAGTGGCAAAAAGCTGAGTTGCAATCCCAAAGGCACCCGGTCCAAGGCCACCAGCTGCTCCACAGGAAAAGCATGGACAGTCTCCTCCTGTGTAAATACTGCCTCTGAAAACCCACTGGAAGTTAAGCTAAGGGTCAATTCTGACTTTAAGGTACACAACAACAGTATAATGATACTATCTATTGGTCCAGTGGTGAGGATTTCTATTTTCTTGCTGTTGAGCTGTAATCCCTATTGATGTCTGTAATCTTTGAACTTTTTCAGTAAGTGCTTCAAGTCTTCTTCACTTTCTGAAAACAGGTTGTGCCTGCATAATGCAGGTTGTTGATGAGTTGTCCTTCAATTCTGATACCACATTCTTCTTCATATAATCTAGCACCTTGACTTATTTTCTCACTGTATAGAATGAACAGATATTGAGAAAGACTTTTAGAAAGTTTTAAAAGAAAAGACGCTTTGGTGACAAATCCCACAAGGAACAGAACTGCTAAGTCAAAGGAGGCAGACACAGTAGTTCAGATCAACCCGTGGCTCTACTGTATGAAGGGTGATCTCCTCTCATGTGATTTACAGTCTCTGAAAACCCTCTGGAAGCTCAGCTATAAGTCAGTTCCAACTCAGTAACAATGAGTTTTTGAGTGAATATCCAGGGATACCATTTCTGATGATAGACAGATTCTGACTAAATGGAGAAAAGTTCAGAAGACAGTCTCTTTGTGTTTTATTGACTATGTAAAGGCATTTAACTGCATGGATCATAATAAATTATGGCTCACATTGAGAAGAATGGGAATCCCAGGACACTTAATTGAATTCCACAGAATCTTTACCTAGATCCAGAGGAGGCTGTTACGTGAGCAAAGCAAGAGAGCATGCCTTGGTTTAAGTTCAAGAAGGGCATACATTGGGGTTCTAGCCTTTCCCCATACCTATTCAATCTGTATGCAGACCAAATAAATTTGTGAAGCCAATTCCATGAAGAGGTGTGTGGCGTGAGACTGGATGAAGACTCATCAACAACCTGCATTATGGTGATGACAAAACTTTGCTTGCTGAAAGTGAGGAGGATAGGAAACGCCTTCAGAAGATTTAGGACTTTCAGTATGGATTACATCTCAACATCAGAAAGACAAAGATCCTCATCACAGGCCCAACAGTCAGCATAACGATGGAAAGAGTGAAGACTGAAGCTCTCAATTATTTCATCTTGCTAAGATCAATGATAAATAACACCTTTGGTACCAATAGTCAGGAAATCAGGAGACATATTACATTGAGCAAGTCTGCTTTCAGGGACCTCAATACTGAAGAGCACTGATATAAGTTTGAAGACTAAGATGCATCTGACCCATGCCATGGTCTTCTCAATCTCCCGTGATCACCCAGAGAGCTGGACAGTTAATAAGGATGACAGAAGAAGGATTGATTCCTTTGAGTTGTGGTGCTGGATAAGAGTACTGAATACCCCATGGATTGCCAAACGAACAAACAGATATATCCTGGAAGGGTGTGGCTAGAGTGCTTCTTGGAAATAAGAATGACGAAGCTTCATCTTTCATACTTTGGACATGGAGGTGGGTGAGGCTATTCCTTGGAAAGGGCCATGATGCTTGGAAAATAGAAATATCGGGAAAAGAGAGAAGATCTCCATGAGATGGACTGACTATGATTTCACTAATGGGCTCTAATGTTCTGAGATGGCACGGAAGGCACAGGACAGGGCAGTTTTCAGGATGGTTGTTCACAGAATTGCTATGAGTGGTACTTGACAGCACCTAACAACAACAACTGAAGAGGGTACTTAGCATAAAATATCAGCTCCTCTTAAAGCTACTGGATAGATTTAAATGGATTAAGCTAGTTCCTGGAAATGAAATAATGGCAATTACAGAAGCATGCTCTATTCTGATAATCTCACACTATACTGCAATACTGCAGCTTTTTAATGGAACTTCTAGTAGTCTTTTGTTGACTATGTTAAACAATGTTTGGAAAATATTTTTCTCAGGACGACAGGAAAAAAAATGATTTATAATGAAATGAGGTTTGTAGTAGCAACGGAACATGTATTATAGCTACATGCTAATCACCTCACTATGACTCTTCTTCACAGTTATTGCTAAATTAAAAAGAAATAATTTTTTTAAAAAAAGACTAATCATCCAATTACAGTGATGATCCATTTGTAGGTTGTAAAACAGCAACAGTTTCAAAAGACAATCTAAACAAAGAGTACAGTAATAGTTTTTAAAACAACTTGGTTTGCATGAAAAATATTAAAAATTCCTTTATTAAGATAATAAAATCTTTTCCCCCCTTGAAAGTCTGTTTTAATTGTCCCATTGCCACAGTGCTTGTCAAAGCCAGTTCTGACTAATCTCCTTTGTCAGTGTGTCCTTTGCCATTCCCTATCTCTCCTCCCTGAGAGAGACTTCACCCTGATTCATAGGGAAAAGGGGACGGCTTATTCTCTTAGCTACTTCCTGCTGAAAAGGAACAAACTGGGGGGAGGGAAGAGAATATAGTGCAACAATGAATGAATGGAAACCCAAAATTGTTGTAAATGTTCATTAAAATTAATAAAATTTAATAAAAAAAGATAATATAATCTTCAGTTACAAAAATGAGATTTTGTTTTCTTTTAATAAGATAAATGACAAAGTAACAGGAGTGTTACATAGTGATTTGATAAAAAATACTATTTATGAAGTAGATTTTTGATAGAAAATTACTAATGAGCTCGAGTAGGGGTATGAGCAGGAGGCTTGAGTTCTCAGCTAAATGCATCGCATGCATATTTATGCCATCGCTAAGAGGCTTACCTACTGCTATGATGTTGAACAGTCTCAGCCAAACCTCCTGACTAAGACAGATTAGGAAGAAAGACCTGGCATTCTACTTTTGAAAATCATTAAATAAGAACTCTATGGATCACACTGAAACCAATAATGGACATGCTGTGGAACAGACCAGTCTTGGGTTCCACGTGCATGCAATTATCATGAGTCAGTGGTTGAACTGACTGCAGCTAGCAAACAACAGCAATACAACAGAATTATGTATCATATTTGCAGAAAGTAGTTTTAAAAGAAAAAATTCTGGTATACGAAAAAACTTTAAAGGTCATCCATTGTGTACGTATAGTTTTGATTTTGATCCAACTTTTCTACTGAATGTCTACAGATGCATGGAATAGGTCTGCATGGGAGTGATCAACTGAAAAATCCAGACTTAATTAACTTTATCATGCCACCTACTAACTGGCATTGGAGAATGAACACACTCAGCTGATTTGAACTGGAGATCATTTCAATTGGTGGTGGTACCAGTCTGTCTGCTTCAACTTCTGGTGACACAAAGTAAGCAGACCTGAACTGCTCTGTAGAGTTTTCAAGGCTAAGATTTTCAGAAGCAAACCCCTGTCTTCATAAGTAGCAGTGGCTAAGCTCAAGACACCAATTTCTCAACTATCAAGTAGTTAGCACCACCCAGGCATTCCTCTAGAACATTCCTAAATCTCCCTTGGTCACAAAGTTTCACTCCCTTGTCAGCCTCACATATATCTGTTAGTATAAAACATAAGAAATATTAGCTGGCTTCATTACAGTAGTAAAAGCATTTTCCACTATTAGATTTAAAAGCTATTATATAGGTTGCACCTCAATGTCAGGAAAACAAACAAAAATGCTACCGTAAAAAATGCAAGGGCCACATGGGGACGCCCATATCTAACCCTTACTAATTTCATAAAGGGGAACGGTCCTGTCATTAGCATCAGTAACACAAATCAATTTCCATGAGATTAGACATGCCCTCCACAATCCCATACCTCTTTCTACTCATCTCAACCACCAATCTCACTGCTTTGCTGGGTCCAAAATCCAGTGCAATAGCTCACAGCCCACAAAATAGAACAATGCTACTCCAGACAGCTCTGGTGGCCTAGTGGTAAGAAGTCACACTGCAATCTCACAAGCACAAGGTTAGAAATCACCAGCAGCTTTGTGGGGAAAGAACGGGCAATCTTCTCCAGTGTGACTTAGTGCCTCTGACAACCCACTGGAGGGTCAGCTATGAGCTGGTTTGACAGCATATAACAATATGCTACCCAATAGCAAGGAGTTCTTGTGACCTGGTGGTAAGAAGCTGCACTGTCAACCCAAAGGTACAAAGTTCTAACTCACGAGTTTCTCTGCAGGGAAAAATTGACAATCTCTTCTCACGAGATTTACTGCCTCAGGAAACCCACTGGGGGTTCAGCTGAGTCAGTTCTGACTTGACAGCACAAAACAGCAACAACTCTACTCTTCTTCTCCAACAAACATAGAATCTCCTCCAGAATTAATCATCATTTAGCCCACAAAGCAAGGATCAATAAATCAAAAACATAAAAAAAATTTATGAAGCATCTTCTCTGATTGCAGTGTTATAAAACTAAAAACCAATTCCAAGAACAAGAACCAGGGACAACTGAGTATCAACAGAATCTAGGCTGTAGTTCCAACAGAAGCAAAGGTAAAGTCAAAACAAGAAAAGATACAGCCTATGTCATCAAGAAGGGTGATACCTAAAATCAATAATCAAGAGGGTGCTAGGCATCCAGGAGACTAGAAACGGGGTTAACACCCAAGAGACAATGGTGCTAAAAAACAAAGGAAAGCCAATGTAGCTAGCTACAAGCATTTTGCTTCACCCCAAAATGTGAGGTCACAGAAATAAAAATTCTCCCCTTTTAAATCTATAAAGAAAGAGGGACAAGGGAGCTCTGGTGGCCTAGTGGCAAGAAGCTGCACTGCAATCCCAGAGGAACACAGTTCGAATCCACCAGATACTCTGCTCGGGAAGGAAGGGCAATATCCTCCTGTACCAGTCAGATCTAACAGTACACACACAAAAATAATTTAAAAAAGGATAATATAAAGAATGCGGGGCAGATGCCAATAACTATAGGAACCAAGTTTTTTCATCCAAGACAGACAGATGAACAACTGGAGATTGTTCAAACTATCACAGCAAGCTAAAGCATAAAACAAATTTTATTTCAATAAGCCTTATCTACTAATGATAAGGTGTAACTCATGAAGGTGACCAAATGAGCTATAATAATAAAATATATTTTAATTCATACAGACTTTGAGATAGCTCTGTATGTTCGTATTTCAAAGTTTACATGTAAATTATATTTTTATATATATGAATGTATACATATATGTATCAAAGCTTAACTTTGACATACATACGTGTGTGTGCATGTGTGTTCATAAACATATCTCAAAGTTTAAATCAAAATTTTCAAGCCTACTGCTCACAGTACAAGAGTTGGTTTTTTATATTTGAGAATAACAGAGTCAGAGTATTTTCTCGAAAGGTATTAGTAACACAAGAGTCCTACAGAATGTAGGGACTGAATCGATGCCTCCAAACTTGCTCAGTTTTGTACAAGAATTGGCTAAAATATTCAGAATATTTGAGTTCTGTAACAAAGAAGGGGGAAAATCTTCCAGGAAAGGGAGAAAAATACCCTTTTAGAAGAGCAGAACCTCAAACAATGGAACTCTGCACTGCTGAGAAACGATGACAGACGGTCCTATTATGTACGCACTAGACAGGGAATTGTTCTTTTTTCAGGAAAGGGCTGAGACTACCACATTGACAGTCTGTACACAACAGCAGCTTGTAGTCTGCAAGTAAACATCAGATGTCCCTACAAACTATCCGCTTATAATAATGAGCAAGGAACAGCTGAAAGTTGTATATGACCATAAGCATAAATCAAAACATGCCTAAACTTACCCTGCATTTCCTGTCTTTACTACAGCATGGAATAGGGCCCGGTGTAACTTTTTCATTTATGCTATACTGATATAATACAAAGGGCCTAAAAGCAAACCGCTTTCCTGAGCAGATGATCAATCCACCCCTGCACCTTACTAGCTTATCACACTTTCAGCTACTTTATGCCCTTCTTGATCACCTCAGGGCCAGCTATCCAGCAACCAGAGAGTCTCCGTGTCTCTAAAGTGTGTAGGATTATTTAAAATATCTGTCTCTGGCGACCTAGGTTTAAGGAGTTGTGCTACCATCCCAAAGGCACACGGTTTAAATCTACAACTGCTCTTTGGGAGAAAAATGGGCAATCTCTTTTCATGCAATTTATTGGCTTTAAACAGCCACTGGAGGATTAGCTGTGAATTGATTCTGACTCATAGGGCCATAACAACAAAATACATGCTGTTATTCATAGCTCTGTCTTACAATTTCAACTGGTTGCCTTGCCCCTGTGTAAAATCGTGTACAGGCCTGCATCATGATATACAGGCTCCCATGTGGCCTGCTGGTCTCTGGGAACTGTGAGCATGGCAAACTCATCCATTTTTTAGGGCTTCCTTGGCTCCTTTCTCCTGCCCAGTAACGAACAGGCACAAATTTGTTGGAGCACACAAAATCTAACAAACCTAATAAGCTCTTTTCAGACTAAAATTGTGCAGCAGAACTTGTCAGGAATATTCCTCAGAAATTTAAAAAAACAAACAAACAAACAAAAAGCAGAACTCATTGCCGTCATGTTGGAAACAATTCTTTATTTAAAAAAAAATCATTATTTTTTGCGTGTGTACCATCAGACTGGATCTGACTGGTACAGGAGGAGATTGTCCCTCCTTCTCCGGCAGAATAGAACCAATTCTTAATTGAAGCTCCAGTGTGTCTCTGAGCCTGAAGATCGCATGGGAGGAGAATGCTACCTTTCTCCTCCCATGGAGCTGTTGGTAGAGTCGATCCACCAGAGATGCCTCTTTAACAGTAGATATTCTGATTTTGGTAGAAGCACATGGTGGCATGGAATTGAAGTTCATTACTCTCTAGTCTTACTATTAGCAAGGTGTGGCCAAGAAAATGAAAGCAGTACTATGATGTAGGAATTTTCTTTAAAAGACATCTTTAAAAGTATACCCTGGGCCCCAATCACTGAGCCGCCGCCGAGGACTGAGCTGCCTCCCCCTCAAGCCCCCTCGCTTCCAGACGCCCCGTCCCCCCTGCCCGCCTTCTCCCACCGCCGCCTTCCGCAGGCCGTTTCCACCGAGGAAAAGGAATCGTATCGTTATGTCCGCTATCCAGAACCTCCACTCTTTCGACCCCTTTGCTGATGCAAGTAAGGGTGATGACCTGCTTCCTGCTGGGACTGAGAATTATATCCATATAAGAATTCAAAAGAGAAACGGCAGGAAGACCCTTACAACTGTCCAAGGGATCGCTGATGATTATGATAAAAAGAAACTAGGGAAGGTGTTTAAGAAGAAGTTTGCCTGCAATGGTACTGTAATTGAGCATCCAGAATATGGAGAAGTAATTCAGCCACAGGGTGACCAGCACAAGAACATATGCCAGTTCCTTGTAGAGACTGGACTGGCTAAGGACGACCAACTGAAGGTTCATGGGTTTTAAGTGCTTGTGGCTCACTGAAACTTAAGTGAGAATTTCCTTGCAATGAATAGAAAATTTCCCTTCTGTCCCTTGTCACAAGTTTAAAACTTGGCAGCTTGTATAATGTAACCATTTGGGGTCCACTTTTAACTTGGACTAGTGTAACACTTTCATGCAATAAACTGAAAAGAGAAGAAAAAAAAAAGTATACCCTGGTCTCTTCTTCCCTCTTTACTTTTTCTTTCAGGCTGGAAAGTTTACCAAGAAAATCCATTTTCAGTCACTCACACACATTTTGTTTCACTGCAATAAATGCAGTACTCACGATGTGACAGAACCTTCCCCACTTCTCCTCTATGACCCACTTCCATCCATTCTCCTTTACTACTCTCTCCTGGCTGATAATATTCTTTTCTGACTCTTGAGCTTTCTTTCTCCTAGGTAAGTACTGCCCTTCTGCTCTTGCATGGTTGATCCTTCTAAGGCGTGAGTACTTATTACTGCTATTACACACCAAGCAGTGGGTATTTCTCTAGTTGTTGTTTATCAGGGAGCTCTGGTGGCCTCTTGGAGGTAAGGAGTTGTGCTGCCGACTCAAAGGCAGGTGGTTTGAAATCCTCCAGCTGCTCCACAGGAAAAAAGATGGGCAATTTCCTCTGCTGTAATTTGTTGTTGCTGTTATTGTTGTTCTGTGCCGTTGATTCACTTGCGACTCATAGGGACCCTTTGTACAATAACTCTAAACCCTGCTCTATTTGAGCCAACCTTACTGTCTCTGACACACATACCTCCATTACCCCAGTCACTGAGTCAATCAGTCTCATCCAGGGTCTTCCTCTCCTGTGCTGTTCCTCCACCCTCCCAAGCACACTGTCCCTCTCCACGGACTGGTCCATCCTTGCAACATGTCCAGAGTATGTTGGATGGAGCTTCACAATCCTTGCCTCTAAGGAACAGCCTGATTTCACCTTCTCCAGGATGAACAAGTTTGTTATCTTAGCATGGTATATTCAATACTCTTCTCCAGCACCACAACTCAAAAGCATCAATTCTTCTTCTATCATCCTTAGTGCAATTTACTGCCTTTGAAAACCCACTGGAGAATCAACCATAGGTAGGTTCTAAATTGATTACATACAACAACCATACTGTTCACCTTACAAGCATGTCCATTGTTACGCTGAAAGATGTGTTTCTTTAAAGGATTTCTGAAGACTATAGTCTCAGGGGTTTCTATTAGATGTGCAAGCCTGTTTGTTCATGTTTGTGATTTTGAGTTGTGTTCCATATTTCATTCCTGTTCTGTCCAGGTCCACCACTGTGATCCCTTTTAGAGCAATCAGCAAGGTAAGATCAATCTTCTGGTCACAGGGTAGTTAGTGGAGCTTGAAGTTAATGTGTTCCATTAGTCCTTTGGACTACCTGATTCTATTTTTCCCCCCTAGCTTTGTTTCAGACAGGGCTATCAACTGTTGTACCTTAGATGGCTACTTGTAAGCTGTCAAAACCCCATTTATCAAGGTACTATTTCAAGGTAAGCGACAGAACACTGTTTTGTGCACTATGCTAGGCTGATGGCAGTGGGTTTTTTACTGACCTTATAAATGAAATGGCATTTGAATGAAATAAGACCATGGATGTCCAGGACACAGCAGAGTCTGGCTCAGAGCAGGTAACCACTGCATACCCTCTTCCACTCAAGAACTGCTGTACACCCCCTTCTCACTAAATATCCAATCTCATTTCCAAATGGCTGTGGAGAAACTGCATTATAACACACAGAGAGCATAGACAGTATTTACTTAAATAGAAAAAATGCAGATTTCTTATTATGCCTCATAGTTAGACCATTTCAGGAGCTGCTGCTGCTTCTGCTGGACTGTTGGCTGCACAGAATATCACCTCAAAAGACAAACTTGTTTTCTGTTTGCTGCCTTTGTGAGGGAATCACAGCCAGGATCTAAAATCACAGAAGGCTGTGTCATCTGCAGATTGTCGTGGTCTTTGCCTTCATGGATTCCAGAAAGTTCTGTGCTTTCTACTTGTAGCATCGGGCCACAAGATAATAGTGGCCATTTCTCTAAACGGTAAAGATTTAATGCCATGAATAAAGTGTCAAAATGTCTCCAATATATGACTGACAACAGTGACTGACATGTCTCTTTAGCATTGCCTTTTTCATCATCCCCCCCAATAGCATTTTGCAAATTAATTGGTAAAGCAGTGGGACCTCTAATGTACAGTTTTACAAAGTCTAAATACTGGTGATTCAATCACCACGGTAGCATTTGGAATATTTCTGTAAACTGGAATTAAGATCTAATTGACGGATACAACTCAACTCCCAATTTACAGCCTTTGAAAACCCACTGTGGGGTCAGCCAAGAGTCATTTCCAATTCAACAGCAATCTCCTCAGGACACAGCTATACACACACCAAGCGGAGTAATTTGCAATTCAGCATTACAGCTCAAGTATTAAGAAGTCTCCAGCAAAGTCTAGATAGCTGATCTTGAGCCTCCTTCCTCATAATCAAGATCTTTTGCTCGCATGAGCACATGGCACACACATACATACAGTCCAGATGGTCATAGTCTGTCTACTGCTACCTATACGGGAGCTTCTGAGAACTTTACTGCCCAGGCTTCCTGCTCTCCCCAGTGGTTAACCTGAAAAATGCAAGTGACAAGCATTATCAATCATGCTTCTTCCAGACTATTTCTAGTCAAGCCATTTTAACAGCGGAAAACATCTGCTATTCTACTTGGCCAGTGACTTTCTCCTCCACCTCCTTTGGTCACCATTCCCTGCATTTTGATTTTTGTTGTCACATCTGCAAACCCCTGGATTTCTATGTTCCATTAGCTCTGTGCCCTGAACTTCCCCAGAGCCATTGAGAGGGCTGTTTATAAGGTCACTCCCTCACATTGACTGTACAACATTAGAGCAATTATCTTCTTTCATTATCTCTGTATTAATATATAAATTTACCCGTGACAAGTTATCTGTCTGAACAGAGATCTTACTTCATCTGTGGACCCAATTTGAGATTGCTGTTGTTGTATTATCTTCAAGTAGAAAACAACCCATAGTTGACCTTCTAGCAGGTTTTCAGAGGCAATAAATCACACAGGAGTAGACTGCCCATCTTTCTCCCATGGAGCAGCTGGTAGATTCAAACTACATACCTTTGTGATGGCAGCACCATTCCTTACCACTAAGCCACCTGAGCTCCCTGTCTATAAGACTGGTCACCTCTATTCTCTTCTCATCTCTAATATTTTAACACCCTACTGTTTTAAATACATGCCCATCATACTTGCGAAAACCTCAACAGGAAACACTCAACAAAGATTTTCAAAAGCTCCTTCACTATTCTCTGCAGATATCATTCTCCCTTAATTTTAAAACATTGGAATGCTGTAACTTAGAGCTCATAAGTATATCTTCTCATCATGGTAAGAAGGCACTGCAGAAAGAAGTAAGACAGAGATTAGAACTCCTAACAAAGAGAATCAAACATTTGGTAGAAATAACAAAATGAACACAAGACAAGGGTTCATAAAAGGGGCAGGTTATATAAGAGTCACAAGTGTAAGAGACATTTAGGCCAGAATTTTCAAGCAGAACTGATAGGAGGTGGTGGTTGTGGATGTTGCTGTTAGGTGTCATCAAGTCAAGTACAACTAATAGCAACCCCATTAACAGCCAATCTAAATACTGCCCTACCTCATGCGACCCTCACAATCTCTTATACACTCAAGCCCATTGCTGCAGTCACTATGTCAGCTCACCTTGTTGAAAGTCTTCCTCTCTTTCACTATCCCTCCACCTCTCTGAGCATGATGTCCCTCTCCAAGGAAAAACTTCTCCTAGGAACATGCCCAAAGTATGTGAGACAAAGCTTTATCATCTTTGCCTCCAAGGGGCACTCTGGCTTCATCTTCTCCAAGGCATATCTGTTCTTTTGGCAGCCTATAGGATCTTCAGCACTTTTATTCAACAGCACAGTTTAAATGCATCAATTCTGCTCTTGTCATCCTTGATCATTTTCCAGCTCTCCACTAGATAGAAAGCCTAAAAACACCATCGGCTGAATCAGGTGCACCTTTGTCCTCAAGCTGAGGTCATTACTCCTTATAATTTGGAGAGGTCCCTGAATACAGATTTTCCTAGTGGAATAGATGTTCAGATCTCCTGACTGTTGGTATCAAGTGTATTAACTATGGATCCAAGTAAGATTAAGTCACTGACAGTTTCAATCCTTTCTCTGTCTATCATGATGTTGCCTATCAGTCCAGTGGCAAGAATCTTTGTTTTCTTGATACTGAGATACAATCAATTTTGAAGGCTATAATGTTACTTTCTGCACCAAGTGTTTCAAGTCCTCACTCTCAGCAAGCAAGGTTGTATCAGGTGCATAACAAATATTATTGATGAGTCTTCCTTCAATCCTGATGTCACATTTTTCTTTAAAGAGCCCAGCTTCTCAAATAATTTACTGAGCATATAGATTAAACAGGTATGGAGATAGTATACAACCCTGACACCTACCTTTCCTAATTTTAAATCACGCTGTGTTCCCTTACTCTTTTGCCCAACAGCCTCTTGGTCTAGGTCTAAGTTTCAAACAAGCACAATTAAGTGTTCTGGGATTCCCATTCTTCTCAATCTTAGCCATAATTTGCAATGATCCACACAGTCAAATGCTTTTGTACAGTCAATGTAACTTAAAATATTTTTTTCTGCTTTCAGCCAGGAACCATCTAGCATCAGCAACGATATCCCTGGTACCATGGCCTCTTCTAAACCAGCTTGAGCATTTGGCAGTTCTCTATGTCCTGTTATAGCTGGGTTTTTTTTTATGATCTTCAGCAGTCTTTTGCTTGCATGTGATATTAATGATACTGTTCGATAATTTTCACATTCTGTTGGATCATTTTCTTGGGAATAGGAACAAATATGGATCCTTCCAGTCAGTGGGCCAGGTGGCTGACCTCTAAATTTCCAGGCACAGACTCGTGAGCACATCCAGGGTTGCATCTGTCATTTGAAACATTTCAATTGGTATCTCATCTATCCCTAGAGACTTTTTTTTTCGCCAATCTTTCCAGTGCGTCTTGATTTTTTTTCCCTTCCTTATCTCTTAATCATATGGCACTTCCTGAAATGTTTCAGTGATGGCCAATCCTTTGGGTACAGTGACTCTGTGTATTTCCTACATCTTCTTTGGATGCTTCCTGGATCATTAAAAATTTTGCCAATAGCATTCCTAAGTAGTTCAACTGTGGCTTGAATTTGTTTTTTCAGTTTCTTCAGCTTGAGAAATGCTGAGTGAGTTCTTCCCTTTCTACTCCATTTCTAGGTCTCTGTACATTATTACAGCAGTTTACTTAGTCCTTCTGAAGTGCCCTCTGAAATCTTCTGTTTAGCTCTTTTATTTCAGCATCTCTTGCTTTTGTTTTGGCTTCTCAACCCACCAATACCATTTTCAGAGTCTTCTCGAACATTCGCTTTTTATTTCTCCTCTTTTTAGTCATCTTTTTTAAAAATAAAAATTTTATTTTGATTGTAATTTAAACAAACATTTATAGGCATCAGATTTTCATTCATTCACTGTTGTACATTTTACCCCATCACCCTCCCTTCCCCTAGTTCACTTTTTTAAAAAATAAATTTTTAGGGAGCTCTGGTGGCCTAGTGGCAAGAAGCTGCACTACAATCCCAGAGGAACGTGGTTTGAATCCACCAGATGCTCTGCTGGATAAGAAGGGCAATATCCTCCGGTACCAATCAGATCCTATTTGATAGTACACACAAAACAATAATAAAATATATTTTTTAAAAGTTTGAAAAATACATGTTAGTTTATATCAATGTTTTATTTTTTAAAAAATTTATTCATTTTTGCACAATTACCTACCTACTCCCCCTTAGTCTTCCTTGCAACAAAGTGTCTCTAATTCTGAGCTGTTGTCCTATATATAATTCATATATTCATTTTAGACAGTTCTTCCTTTTATCTCTTCCAATGCAATGGTCATTATCTATACACTCTTATTCTATTCTCCTTCCAACCCCCCATGTCAAACCTGCTTTATAACACCCTGATGCTATGCAGTATTTGCCATTTTGTGACAGAGGTATTTATGTGGTAACAGCACTTCTGATACAGGATTCATATCTAAAATTTATAGAATACACCAGGACCTCAATGAGAAAAAAAATAAACAACCCAATAGCAAAATGACCACACAATATGAAAAAAACACATCACTAAAGAAGATATCCAGACAGTAAACAAACACATAAAGAAATGTTCAAAATCCCTAGCTATCAGCAAAATGTAAATCAAAACAACTAAGAGGTATCATCTCATTCTAGTTCAATAGAGCAGCAAATAATAAATGCTGGAGAAGTTATAGAGAAATTGGAACCCTTATTCACTTCTGGTGGGAGTGTAAAATGGTACAACCACTATGGAAGGTGGTTTGGCACTTTCTCAAAAGTTGGAAATAGAAATAATATTTAATCCAGCAATTCAACTACTGGGAATACACCCTAAAGAATCCATAACTGCTTTCTAAACAAATATATGCACACCATGTTTACTGCTGCATTATTACAACAGCAAAGAGATGGAAGAGATTCTAGTGCCCATCAACAAATGGATGGACAATGGGATACTGTGCAGCACTGAAAAACAATGAACTAGTAAAACATTACACAATATGGGGGACCCTCTTTTTAGTGATCTTTTGCACTCTTCATGGATGATATCCTCAATCTCATTCCACAACTCATCTGGTCTTCCATCACTGGTGTTCAATGTCTCAAACCTATTTTTAAGATTTTTAAATTCCAGTGGGATACACTCAAGATCATGTTTTGGTTCTTGTGAATCTATTACATTTTTCTTTGGCTTCAAACAATCTCGCTTATGGAAAGAGGATATACAGGATAAATGAAAAATGTGAAATATGACAGAGATAGACCTAAATGAAAGCAAGTATATGCCTGAAAGAAGCCTTCAAAAATGTAAATAATATTCTTTTTTAAAAAATAATATTCTTAATCCCTGATAACTTCTAAGAGGAAACTTCCTAGGAGTTGAGTCACAAACTTCTTAAGGGGCAAAGGGTATATCTATTCTAAGAAAAATACATAATTTGTGCATATTCTATAAGCATTTAGACAGCTTTTTCTCTGAGGACTTAAAAAGCCAAATTTGGCTAAGAGTTCATGTGCTTTATTTTAAAACCATGTAAATAATGAGCAGGGGAAAGCAAAGATTCTTTTTGTCCTACTTGGAAATATGTACAACTTAGCATTCTTAACCCACAACTTCATAGGACCAAAAATCCAATCCATCCACACTAATTGTGAAACTTGAGCCCTGTTTCCTAGTATTAGCTGAAACACAGCTGCCTACCTTGTAGAAAAATTTACTTGTTTGAGACTTCAAATCAAAGATCACAGTTATCTAATTTATATGGCAAAATATGAAAAATATTTTCTTAAATGTTAGTGGGTAAAACTGCCCACATTCCCAGAACATACATGTGACTGATTTATTGACAATATAATGACTGTTAGAAAGCTATTTTTTCAACTTTTTTTTTTTACCATGTGCCAAATACCAGACTAGGTACTCAGAATACAAAAGATCTGGCTTTGAAATCCTGTCTGTGATACTGTTTACAAAGACAGAACACAGCATTTCTAACTTTCTATACCTCTTAGTATTCAATCTCAAACATATAAAGGCTTTTGCCTGCAATTATTAAAATGTCTTTAATAGTTATTGTTATCACGAGTAATCCCATTTCTCTTAATACAAATAAGCTATTTCCTTTTCCTACCCAAGTCAAACATGCTTTTTAAAGTGAGTCAGCTTTCCTCCAGCCTCCACACTGTGATTTATCTTATGTTTGTAAGGTCCTCATAAATTTCACAGTAAAAAAACCTATCATTAACACCAAAGCACTGACTTGGTTAGGCATAGAATGCATTAACATCCAATAAGGACAACTGACGACCTACCACCAATTCATTAATTTTCCCCCCAATTCTTTTATTTTTTTAACTGATATTTTAATGAAACTGTACAGAAAACTTAGATTTCCATTCATTTATTGTTGCACATTTTCCTCAGAAAACTCCGCCCCCCCGCAGCCAGTTCACTTTTCTCTTTAAAAAGTTCCTTTTGGGAACTCTGGTAGCCTAGTGGCAAGAAGCTGCACTGAAGCCCAGAGGTATGTGGTTTGAATCCACCAGATGCTCTGCTGGAGAGGGAGGGGCAATCTCTTCTCCTGTACCAGTCAGATCCGATTTGACAGTACACACACACACACACACAAATAAATTCTTTTTTTAAAAAAAGATCCTTTCATTGTTGCACAATTTCCTCCTCCTCCTCCATCCCCCAGTCCACTTTGGTATGCATTGGACTGTTGTCATGCAAATAATATCTAATCATATATTACTTTTAGACAGTTCTTTCTCTCATCTATTTAAATGCAGTGTTCACTGTTTATCCTGTCTTGTCTTAGTTTCTCCCCAACACCCATGTCAGTTTGTTTTGTAACAGTGGCATTACGCAGTATTTGTGATTGAGATATTTCACTGAATATAAAGTCCTTCAGGGTAACCCATTTTGTATAATACACTTTATGAATGCCTTGTTTTTCAGCAATTCATTCTTTATTGATGAAAAATAAAAAGTTATTCAATGTCTTGGTTGCAGAGGCCATGGCAAGGATCCCTGGAGCTCTGGTGGCTTACTGTCCATCCTCCCACAGAGTAGCTGGTTCGTTCTAACAGTATGCTTTCAGGATAGCAGCTCAACTTCTCGCCACTAGGCCACCAGAGTTCCCAATAACAATAAAACTCTCAATAAAATGGTATCTTTTTAGCTATGAATATGACATTTATTTCTCCAATGCCTACTATGTCGGTATTCATGTGTTCCATTTCTTCCTTAGCAATCTCTACTTCTCACATTCCACATCCCAATCATAGGGGTCTGTATGCAACTGTTCCATCTCCTTTGTGATCTTAACACGAAAGCTCAGCCTCACAGTACCATATCTGCTGGTCTAACCTAAGTGTGAGCAATCTCTACTTCTCACATTCCACGTCCCAATCATTGGGGTCTGTATGCAACTGTTCCATCTCCTTTGTGATCTTAACACGAAAGCTCAGCCTCACAGTACCATATCTGCTGGTCTAACCTAAGTGTGTTCTGCTGTACACAAGGTTTTGAAGAGTTGTTATTTTGGAAGTGGATATTCAATACTTCTCCCTATTTTGTCTTAATTTGGGTGCTGAGCTTTAGAGGAGTATGTGACAGACAAGCACTTTACTAAGAATGGTGATCCCACACCACTTGATTGTGCTTCCTTGAAACCTATACTTGAACCAGGAAGCAGTCATCAGAACAGAGCAAGGAAAGACCACATGACTCAAAATTAGAACAGATGTGCACTTGGGATGCATTCTATCTCCATACCTTTTCAATCTATATGCATAACAGATCATCCAGGAGGCTGGGCTCTATGAAGAGGAATGCGGCATCAGGATTGGAAGAAGACTAATCAATAGTGTTATAAAGATGACACAACCTGCTTGCCAAAACTGAGGACCTGAGGCATTTGCTGCAGAAGGTCAAGGACTGCAGCCTTCAATATGGACTGAAGCTCAGGCCTCACCACTGGGCCAACTGGCAGCACCATGATAGACAGTGAAGAGATATTGTTAACAGCTTCAGGTTGCTTGGCTCCACAATTAACACTCTTGGTACGAGCAGCCAAGAAATTAAAAAACAAAGTGCACTGCGAAAATCTACTGTCAGGAACCTCTCTAGAGTACTGAAGAGCAAAGTTATCAGTCTAGAGACTAAGGTACACCTGATGCAGGCCTCAGTCTTCACAATTACTTGTTATGCATCAGAGAGCTGGACAATGATTAAAGATCATAGAAGAAGAATTGATGCCTTTGAGTTGTAGTGCTAGAGAAGAGTACTGAATATACAATGGACTGGAAGGAGAATAAGCAGTTTCATCCAAGAGAAGGTGAAACCAAGCTGCTCCTTGGAAGCAAGGACTTTGAAGCTCTGTCTGACATTCTGGGCATGTTGCAAAGAGGGACAACTTCTTGGAGAAAGACATCATGCTTGGAAAGGTGGAAGGACAGGGCAAGAAGAAAACCCTGGATGAGACGGATTAACGTCTTGGGCTAGACCTAGGTCTCCATTTAGGGTTAGGGTTAGGGTTAGGGTTAGGGTTAGGGTTAGGGATTAACTCATTGACTGGGGTAAAAGGGGTAAGTGTGTCAGAGAAAATGAGGTTGGCTCAAGACATTGCAGGGTTCAGAGCTGTTGTACAGAGTCGTTAGTGCTGCAGTCAACCAAGGAACAGCACATGTTCTACCATGTTTAGCCACCTTACTGGAGTGCTACAGATTATTATGGTTTGAAAAGATGATCCAGCATTGTCTGCAGCCTTTTTTTTTATATTCTATTAAGCATATTCTTAAAGTATGTGACCACAAAATCTATTACCTTTAAAATATAAATTAAAAAGTAACCAGTGATGACTAACAAGAAGAAGGCAGGAATAAAGCAAAGCTCTATTTATAAAAGTGTCTCCTCTAGATAATATATACACAGCCTGAAGCTACTACATCCCAGATTAACTTACCTTTTTTAAAAGAACTCTGATCATACAATTATTAGGAGGTGTCTTAACTACATTCCTCTGAGATAATAGAGTCTCTTAAAAGGGAATGGAATTATAAACATTACCTTGGAAAACTCGTTATTACTTTAGAAGTTCATAAATTCTTTTAAAACAGGCCCCCAATTTAGGCTAACGCTAATCCTCACAGTGGTATGTGACTAAAACGGTCTGCGAAGAGCAGTTGTCCAGCTGACATTCTGGATCTGTCTGTAATGTAATAGTTAAGGAATGTGGTGTCATTTAAGGAGACACTATAATTGCATGCACTACAGCAGTAAAAATTTACTGAAAAGTTATTATTTCTAATGCTTCCAAATATCAAAATTCCTGGGTCAAAATACTCAGGTATAAGTTTTGTTGGTAAATGCCTATGGGCAAAACATTAACACTTACATTTTCCTATTTAAAATAAAAATATCTAGATACTATTTTCCATTAAAATAATTAGAAATGTATCAGAGAAAAAGCAATCAGAACACAGAACAAAACTTCACGGCACAGTAAAGATGACTAACATTTTTTAGCTCACAGATCCCTTGAAGAATCTGATGAAATTGTGGGGCTTTCTTCCAAATGCACACAATATTACTGAAGAATCTGGGAGTCCTTTGACCCTGGCTTTAAAACATCAAACCTGATAACTATTAAAAACTTTTTTAAAAATCCCATTAGAAGGGATTGTCACTGTAACCTCATTTATTATGTGGATCATAATAAATGATGGATATATTAAGAAGTAAGGGAATCCCAAAACATTGCATTGTGTTAATGTGGAGTCTATATGTGAACCAAGAAGGGATCATTCAAACAGAACAAGGGAATTTGGCATGATTTTTTAAAAAGTGAAAGGTGTCTATTTCTTTCTTCATACCTATTTGATATGTATGATAAGCAAATTATCAGAGATTCTGGACTATATGAAGAATGACAACAGGATTACAGGAAGAGTCATTAACCTATGTTAAGCACATGATAAAATCTCACTAACTGAATTGAAGGGGATTTGAAGCACTTACTGAAGCAGATCAAAGCCTAAACCCTTCAGTATGCATTATATCTCAGCTTCAACAAAACAAAAATTCTCACCTGTGAAGCAAAAGACAATATAACAATAGATGGGAAAATAACTGAACTTGTCAATGTCTTCATTCTACTTCTAAGTTATTGGAAACTGTATGAAAATGTAACATAAAAGATAAGCTGTATTTTAAAAAACCTCAAAATAATAATTATATAATTTTTATTTTAAGAAAAAGATAAGCTGTAACAGAGTTACTCGATTTACTACTGATGCTACAATCAATGCCCATGGGCGGAGGAGTCCAGATAGTCAACAGGTGAATTGCATTGGGAAAATGAGCCACCAAGGACATCTTTAAAGTGCTAACATATAAGGATGTCAGTTTAAAGACTGGTGCACCTGACTCAAGTCATGATTATTTTTAGTTGCTTCATATGCATGTGAAAGTTAGACAATAAATAAAGAATAAGTTACACTTTAAACTGATATTGGTAAAGGGTACTGAATATAATACTATGGATTATCAAAAGAATAAATAAATCTGTTTTAGGAGAAGCTGCCTGGGTGTTCTTTAGAAGCAGAGATCAGAATCCATTTAAAAAAACAATTAGACTCAAGTAATTCTGTTACAGCCTATCTTTTAAGTGACATTTTCATATATAAACTAGATCTCCCACAAAAAGCATGTCACAGCAAATATTATGAACCCTCAACCTCATCCACTTCCTGAACCACATGCCTCTGGGAACTCTATGAACTCTGAGAAACGAAGCCAGTTACAGAAACACTTCAGGACTTTTGTTCATAGGGTCACTGTGAGTTGTGCTCGATTTGAGAGCAACAACCACCACCTCATTAATGCTCAAAAAAGAGGTGACATCAGGGTTGGGGTGAGACTGAGAAAAATTGGATAAATGATGTCTACTGCATTGAAACAGATGAGGGAGAGAACAGTTTAAAAGTGATATATGACTGGTTATTAGGGCTATGACGAGAGACCAGAGTGAAAGTTGCATAGTGGAGTGTCCTGCTGGGGCTGGAGGAGGGGGGCTGTATATCAATGAAGGAATTTTTCCTTAACTTTTCAGAGAGAGGAGCGAACTGGAGGGAGGGGTGGGCAGGAAGAAAAATGCAACAACTTTTTCTGTTAAGGTTTGTTTTTGTTTTGTTTCAAATTAAAAAGTCTGCTTCCAAAGCATGACTCATTCCTCTGTTCCCATGCTGCTGTGAGAAGATTTAGTCCTTGTAACTTAAAAGCTCCCTCAGCAATTCCTGGCCTTTGATAGCTGTATTTGCTTTATTAGCAGATGTTATTAATTTTAAGTGCCATCAAGTCAACAATCCTATAAAACAACAGCTCTGGGCCTTGCCCTACCCCGTGCCACCCTGATGATCTCTGTCCCAGTCACTGTGGCAGTCACTGTACCATCTCGGTGAGGGTCTTTCTTGCCTTCACTGACCCTCTAGCAGTCAGCCGGCCTGAAATCCCTAAAACTTAACACTAATGTTCTCAGGATTGCTCTAATGCTTGGGTTCCTCATTAATTCCATAGCAACGACAGCCAAAGATCTGCAAGAAGGGCAGTGGTGGTTCAGTGGCAGCATTTCCACTTCCATGTGAGAGACCTGGGTTTAATTTCTAGCCAGGGCATCTTATATTCAGCTCTCACCTGTCAGCAAAGGCTTACTAGTGGCTATGATGTTGAACAAAGTTCAGTGAAGATTCTAGAAGTGAGCAAAAATTAGAAAGGCAGGCTTGAAGAACTAATTTTTTTAAAATCAGCCAATGACAAGTTTACAGACTATAATGTCCCAACTGCCAAAGATCATGGGCTGGGTTAGCATTTCAGTCCATTGTACACGAGGTCACCATGACTCATGGGCCACCTGAGTGTCAGCTAACAGCAACAAGACTTGCTTCCTGATTTGTGATTATTCCAAGCCCCCAAGTTCTGGGTTCTGATGCTTGGTATAAAGTTCCTAGTATCCCTATGCATAAATATGAAGAATTTATCACTGAAGGGACAGAAAAGCCACGCATTGCTTGAATGTAGCTATATATCGCCTTTTTCAAAGTTACGTATTAGAATATCAGACTGTCACTGCCATACTCACAAACATCTGAGAAAACCATAACTCTTTATAACGAGTCTAAAGATGTCAGAATATTCTGGAGAATTGCAACTAAAGCCTTAACTTCGAAGGTTAAACAGAATCTTGACTGTTCAATATTCTTAGTCTACTACAATAGATAATCTTAAAAAAAATGTTACCATGATGTCAGAACTCTTAACAGACCTTCCAATGGGCTGAGGTTATACATTGCAAAGGAGATGGCCCATCTTCCTCCTGCAGAGACACTGCTGCTTAGAACGTTGCAGCACAAGCGTTAGAAGTGCAACTCACTATGGACAAAATCAGAGATCCCTTCTGCTTTCAGAAAATCAGACTCTTAAGTTTATTATTGGTCAGAGCACAATTTTATGAAACTTTGAATTGAAGCATCATGAAAAATACCTATCAGTTTAGTAATTCTTAATTACTTATTGAAGTATAGTTTATATAATTTATATACAGTATAGTATATAGTTTATATAATTATACAGTATATATACAGTTTATATAATTATATATATATATAATATAATTTAATTCTCCAGAACTGGTATTCCTGACAAGGTTTTTAAAAACACTGTATAAGCTAGAAATGCACAATCTGAAGAGGATAAAATTGATGAATGGGATCTTTTAAAGATTAAATCCCTGTGGGCATCAAAAACTTTTTCCAACAGGGTGAAAAGAAAACCTACCAACTGGGAACAAACCTTTGGCAATACAATCTCAGGCAAAGGTCTCATAACAAAAGTTTACAGAATACTCCTGGGCTTCCACAAGAAAAAGAATGATAACCCAATTACAAAATGGGAAAAGGACATGGAAAGATTTTCGTAGAGGAAGATAATCAAATGGCAAGTAGACACCTGAAGAAATGCTCCAAGTCACTGGAAATAAGAGAGATGCAAATCAAAACCACAATGAGGTACCATCTCATTCCAGTAACAGTGGTAAAGTTTAACAGGCCAGCAAGTAATCCATGTTGGAGAGGATGTGGCGAGATAGGAACTCTTATACACTGCTGATGGGACTGTAAAATGGTACAACCACTCTGGAAGGCAGTTCAGAGCTTTCTCAAAAAGCTGAACATAGAAATTCCTTTTGACCCAGCTATTCCTCAACTTGGAATACACCCTGTAGTATATATTACAAGTAGAGAAATAGCTGGGTCATATGGAATATATCCTGAGAAAATGAGAACTGAGGCTGAAACAGAGACTTGTACACCAATGGTGACAGTAGTTTTACTCACTATAACAAGAACATGAAAACAGTCCCAGATGTCTAACCACAACGGAATGGACTGAGAAATTGTGGCACAGTCACACAATGGAATACTACACAGCTCGCAGGAACAATGATTTTGTGAATTACTATCTTAGAAGGAACTGGAGAGCATTATGCTGAGTGAAGTAACTCAGTTCCGTAAGGACAAATACTATATAAAATAATTATTATAGAATAAGAATGAGAGAGATGGAAGCTGAGGGTGATGATGGGTGGGGATAGGGAGTGTTAATCACAGAGTTGCATAACTTGATGGGGGGGGGTTGAAGGAAATGGGAAAGATCCAGTGTGAAAAACAATGTATCCAAACTATGTAAATAAATCAGTAATAAAATACTGTATAAGCCAGAGAATTTCATCTATCATTTCTCAGTTACTATCTATTCCAATACATAGTTCTGTTTTGATACTATTTACATAATAGAAAACTGAGCCTGAAAAGATTAGTAACTTGCCTAATATTATTATAAGGAGCGCTGGTGGCCTAATGACAAGAAGCTGCACTGCAATCGTTAAGGTACATGGTTAAGGTCAAAAAGCCGTTCTGCAAGAGGATGGACAAGCTCCTTCCATGTGATTAACGGCCTCTGAAAACCTGTCAGAGAGTCAGCTATGGGTCAGTTCAGACTTGATGGTAAACAACAACAATAATTAGAGCAGGAGAAGGATGAGCAATCTCCTCCCACGCAATTAACTGCCTGTAAACCTGCTGGATGGTAAGCTATGGGTCAGTCCAACTCAATGGTACATAACAATATTAAAAAGATTGAATGCACCAAGCCATCTTAAATTAAGACTTGTATGATGTTTGAAAGCTTGCTTTCTATTAACTGTTACCATACACTTTACATATATTCTTGTTCTTTTTCAGCCACTAACACCTAAACTAAACAGGAAGTGTTAGTCTTCTGGCTCTACTAGTTTGTATACTTTGCTGTAGTTCTTACGTACTGTCAAGTCAAATACAACTCATAGCGATCCTATGACCAATAGCTCTGAAACCTGCCCTATCTTCAGCCAATCTCACCACAATCTCACTGTCCTGGACACACTTGACCCCATTGCTAGAGTCACTGTGTCAATCCATCTCATGCAGGGCCTCCTTCTCCTGCTCTGACCCTCCACTCTTCCAAGCATGATGTCCTTCTCCAAGTACTGGTCCCACCTGGCAACATGCCATGTCAGATCCTTTCAACAGAAGCAGTCCCACTACCCTGCCCTTGATTAACTGGACCAAAACAGTTCAACAGGAAAGCTCTTCATGAAAGAGCTAATGTCAGCTGCTATCCATTTGGCCCCTGATTCACAGACTGCATATACAATGGAATCAACTACTGTCCTCTCCTGCACCATCACCGTGACTATGTGCAATGGCACTTCTGTTGTCCATAGCAGCTGATTTCTGAAAGTCGTTGCAGGCCTTTCTTCCAAGTTTGCCTTAGTCTGGAAGCTCTGATGACACCTGTTTAGTACTGTAACATACAAGCCCCTACTAACAGGTGGCCATGGGCTGCAAGAGCCAGAAACTGAACCTAGTCTCCCACACAGAAGGTGAGAATTTTACCACTGCTCCCTAATTAACCTAATAAATTCTCTCAATGCTGGGAATGTAGCAGGTGAAAAATAATACGCCGACAAACCTGGAAGGGGCAAGGAGGGGCCAATCAAGAAGACAAGAAATAGGGCTGATAAGAATAAGTGATTCCCAAAAGCTGCCTTAGGCCAGTGGCATCATTATGCTAAATCTTTTTATCCTCTTCTTCTAAACTGAGTGAATGTGTTCCTTGAAATCAAATGAAACTTATTATAGTACAGATCTATACCTTATGTTGTGTAGGAGAAAGCCATTAGGTTCATAATTTAATGGTGTTGGACACCAGAGAGAATCAATGTTGGGAACCTGACAAAATGTGTGGGTTAAGTTCTTCAACATGTATTTCTACTGGTCCCAGTAAAGTAAGTAAATGGATGACAGAGAGATAAATACAGAGGGACAGAGGAAAACAAAGGATAGAGGAAGAAGCAGCCCAAACACAGCAACATTTTAGCAACCAGTACATACGGATCTACACACTGTTCATTTTACTGCTCGTGAAATACTTCAGTGGGTTTTTAATTTTCAAAACAAAACTTACTTTAGACAAACTTTCTAAATTGATATTAATATATAATGGAAAAGACATAACTAATGACATTCTACTTTTTAAAAAATTTTATTTTTTTTAATAATGTTAATGAACATTTACAGAGAATTTGGATTTCCATTCATTCATTGCTGCACTTCTCTACCCGCCCACTCCTCTCCCCCCGTCCCCCGGTTCGACATTCAACTTTTAAAAAAGTAATATTTCAAAAGACTTTGAGGTGCTTTGTAATAATTTCCCCAGAGGAAGAAAAAGAGTTTTAATGTAAAACATTACATTATAAAGTTCATATGTTTGTATGCCCAGAATCAAAGAATATAAATGAGTTGTAATTTCTAAATATTCTTTGTGACATTTGGTTGAGGTGTAAATGGTACTGAGAAAACAGGATGTTTAAAATGTCAATGACTGATTTTAAGGAGAAATTTCCAGCTTTTTTGGCTGAAACCAATAGAGGGCTTTTAAGGTTTCTAAACTAAACATTTTCTTTTCATACAGGCCAACAGCCTACACTGCAGCAGAAGAGATTAAATAACTTTCCGAAATGTAACTGCAGCAAACTCAGCGTGCTCTGATCAGCATGAGAAACACCAAACATTAGCAACTGCAAGGGCTGTAAACATTTTATATATGTTAAAATTCAGAGCAGACATTCAAAATTCAGCTATTATTAACAACGTGAGACCTTTCATTATCTCTTCATTTAACACAACCACATTATTTGGTTCTGACTCAATTCATGGTTTACTTCTACCCTATATTGAAAACATATTACATTGTTGTTGTTGTTGTTGTTGTTGTCCTCCTTCAAGTCCAGCACAACTCATAGCAACCCTATGAACAAAAGGCCTGAAGCCCCTCTACAACCATAGACATTTATCAAAGCATAGTTTCTGGAGGCATGTTATTGAGGAAGTGGATGCCACTCCTGCTTCCAAACCTGTCATATTGTGTTATTGTGTTTTTATGTGCCATTAAGTCACCTGTGATATACAGTGACCCTATTTAGAGCAGCTCTGAACCCTTCTCTGTCCTGAGCCCGTCTCATTAACTCCAACACAACAACCCTCAACACCATAGTTACTGTATCAATCCATCTCATCCTGGGTCTCCCTCTTCTGCACTGTCCATCAACCCTTTCTGAGCATGGTTTCCTTCTCTAAGGACCAGTCTCTTCTGGCTGACTCTCTCCAAGGCATATCTGTTTGTTCTTTTGGTAGTCCATGGGATGTTCAGTGCTCTTCTCCAACACCACAACTCAAAGGTATCAATTCTTTTTCTGTTAATTGTATACCATGCACTGTTTTCCTGCTGTGTTTGCACTTCCAAAGTTTCTCTATTAAAAAGCAATATTTTTTAAAGCCACATTATGATGAAAATATTTTAAACTACTCAGTGACCAGCAAACTTTGTGCCTATATACCCCTTTAAAAATCCTCATACATTTTTTTAAAAAACCAAACTCCACTTTATTTGGTTTTCCCCTATTTCATTACTAGCAAAATATTTTTGTTCTAAAATCTCATGTCTAGTACCACACTGCACTTATACAATTATCAATTTCAAGGGTTATTTTTCATTTATGCTCTGGAGAAACTTGCTTAAACGCCATCAAGTGCATACATGCAAGCAAATTAATTGTAATCTTTCAGTTGCAGATCCTCTGCAAAACTGCAAAAGTATGATGGTTTAGGAGTACATACTAAAATAATGGTTATTAAAAGAACCTTATAAATTGTAATGGAGAAAGGATACATCCCTTAATCACATCCTTACTGATTTAAAAGATACCTCGCTCATTTGGACAGCAGCTTCTTGATCTAGGTATAGATTTCCCGTGAGCACAATTAAATAGTCTTACATTCCCATTCTTCTCCGTTCTAGCCATCATCTGTTATTATCAACATAGTCAAATGATTTTGCATAGTCAATAAAACACAAATAGTCATTCTTCTGTTATTCTCTAGTTTCAGGCAGGATCCATTTGACATCCACAATGATATCCTTGGTGCCATGGTATCTTCTAAATCTCACTTGAACTTCTGGAAGTTGCCTGTCAATATACTGTTCTAGCCATTTTTCAATCATCTTCAACAGTATTTTGTTTGCCTGTGATATTAAAGATAATTTTCTATAAATTTCCACATTTTTACAGGGACTCCAAAAGAACAAAGAGATATGTTGGGGGAAATGTAGCCAGAGTGTTCCTTGGAGGTAAAGCTGAAGAAACAATATGTACTTTGGACATATTGCTATGAGAGAGACTCTTCTCTGGTCACCAAAAGAAAGGAAGACTCCCAAAGAGATAGATTAACACACTAACTGCAGCAATGGGCTCAAGAGATTATAAAGACGAAACAGGACAGGACAGAGTTCATGTCTTTTGTTCATAGGGTCATTATGAGTCATACTAGACTTGACAGCACCTAAAAACAGCAACAGTAAACTGTAATAGAGAGCTCTAAATGTTCTAGTGGGTAAGGAGTTGCATTATCAACCAAAGGTGAGTAAGCATTTTTAATTTTCAGTCATTTTGAGGGATAAAGATGGACAATCTCCTTCTGTGCAATTTACAATGTCCAAAAATTTGCTGGAGAGTCAACAATGAGTTGGTTCCAATTCAACAGCAATGAGCTCTATTTTTTATACTGTGAATGCATATTGGATTATGTATTATTAGCAAAATAAAGGATAAGAAATGTATTATAAAAGCTATAAAAGGAAATAAAACTCCCTTTTTTTCCAAATATACAGCTTCAACTTTATTAAGTACATGGAGAAAACAAAGGTTCTTGACAAGTTCATATAGCACATGTTTAATAAACCCTGGGAACAAAATAAAAACAGATATTCCCCAAAACGAAAAAACTTTCTAAGTATTTCTAATCTTATTAACACATATTATATGATTACTATTAAGGTGAAAACTAAAGTTAATTTGTAATTTCTTAAAACACATTGCTATTCCTATTTCTTGATTACTTGTTCTTTTGATTATATTTAAAATCAACTGGAAAAGAGGCTTAGAAGCACATTCAAAGAAAAGGACTAATGATATAATAACCAATATATTTAAAAGTCATAAAATAATACTATAAATAACTAGACTTACCCTTTCTGATTTCTATGGATAATAATTTTTTTTTAGCCTATGTATTCAAGTTTCACATATCTTAAATCTCTTGGGGGCAAAATTTAATCAATCTTTTAAATGTGGTAACAAAACTAAATTCTTTAGTAAATATAATTTTAACAAAATATAGTATACAAAATTACATTAAATATTTTTGTTTTGGTTTTAGTGCCAGTGGTTTTCAATAAGTGAGAATTATACCAAATATTGATTCATTTTTGCTAGCTTGCCCCTTAACAGGATCTCAAAACAAAGACATCATTGAGAACAAAGCATGAGCTCATGGGAACATACTACTTTATCTCATATAGTACATTGTCCAACTTTTTAGTAGCAAGACCTTTCCCTTGCTCTATGCACATAACACCCATTGATACCCATGGGAGCCTGATGCAGGAAAGGAGCACCATGTGGCCTCTGGTAAAAGGAAAGATTTATGTCTGCTTTTGAGTTCTGTTTGCTACCTGGCTTCCAGCCAATCCAATATAAACATCACCATTCATGAAGTGGGCTATTTCCCTGTCTGTTGTGAATTCCAGACTTTTGAAAAGGTCAAAATTCCATTTGAGAGGTGGAAAGTCATTCTACGCAGTCTCTAGGTTATTAATGAGATCAGTTCCTAAGTGCTTTAAAGTCAATTTTGTAACTAAGTTAGAATATATGTGTAAAAGTCTTACTTAGCCTTTTCGATGACAAGAGACTTGTCTGCACAATGGTTAAAGCATCCAACCACTAACTCAAAGGTTGTGAGTTCAAACTCACCAGCCACACCTAAGGACAAAGATGTGACAGTGTGCTTCTTTAAAAATTTACATGCAGTCTAGGAAGTCATTACAGGCTGTAGTACTCTGTTCTATGAGGCGACCATGAGCAATGAGCTTAGTGTAAGAAAAGCAGAACCATGAACAAGTTAATTCTGTCAACCTCCTGCTAAAAGACACACCTACTAAGAATCTACATTTTAACAAAATCCCCATGAGTTTCTTGGAGATCATCAAGAAGTGGAACCAAAATTAACAAGTTCAAAGCCCTGAAGAAAAGCCTCAAAGCCTTTTTAATCATTTAAAAGTGGCACCTTCAGCAAGTGCAAGTGACTATGACAAGGAATTTTTTGCAAGTATGGGCTGGTTAAATAATTTCACATTGTTGTTGTTGTTTGCTGTTAAGTCAGAACCAACTCATAGCTGACCCTCCAGCAGGTTTTCAGCAGCAGTTAATCACGGAGGAGGAAACTACCCGTCTTTCTCCCAAAGAGCAGCTGGTGGATTCAAACCACATACTTCTGAGATTGCAGTGCTTCAATTCTTACCACTAGACCACCAGAACTCCCAATACAATTTACTAGATGTCATTTTATATCCTGTTGTTAAGCGTCAAGTCAATCACGAATCATAGTAACCCTATGAACAAAAGACCTTAAACCTGTTTTATAACTATTATCATATGCCTAAGATCACAGTTTCCGAGGCATGATGTTTAGGAAGTAGATGCCACTCCTACTTCCAAGTATGCCTAATCTGGGAGCTCCACCAAACACTGTCAACCATACATGACCATTATGGCATTTGAGACACCAATGGCACACTATTCAGTATCACAGCAATCCAAAGTTTCCTCAGTACAGCAAGTTAAGAGAGTAGTGTTATTACAAATTAATACCAGGTCCTCAGGCCCAAAATGATTTAAAAAAATGATAATTTTACTTGGGAGTAAAGCCCGAAACCATAATGTTCTTAAGAGACAAACTGAGATCAAGTTTAGAAGTGCTAGTCCAAGGTATAAAGAGACCACCAAATATAATGAGAAGTACACAATCTGAAGAGAATAAAATTGATGTTTGGGAACTTCTAAAGATTAAACCCATGTAGGGCTCAGTCTGTCATACTCTGGACATGTTGCAAGGGGGAATCAGTCCTTCAAGAGGGATGTCATGCTTGGGAGGATAGTACAGGAGAGCAAAATGCTTCATGAGATGGATTGATTAAATGACTGGGGTAATAGGGATAGGCATGTCAGAGACAGTAAGATGGGCAAGAAATAAGCAGGGTTTTGGGCTGTTGTACATAGAGACACTGTGAGCCACAAGTGATTCGATGGCACAGAACAACACATCAAAAATCTTTCCAACAGGGTGAAAAGAAAACCTACCAACTGGGAACACACATTTGGTAATATCATCTCAGACAAGGGTCTCATAACCAAAGTTTACAGAATACTCCTGGGCCTCCACAAGAAAAAGAATGATAACCCAATTACAAAATGGGAAAAGGACATGGAAAGATTTTCATAGAGGAAGATAATCAAATGGCAAATAGACACATGAAGAAATGCTCCAAATCACTGGAAATAAGAGATGCAAATCAAAACCACAATGAGGTACCATCTCACTTCAGGAACAGTGGTAAAGTTTAACAGGCCAGCAAGTAATACATGCTGGCGAGGATGTGGTGAGAAAGGAACTCTTATACATTGTTGGTGGGATTGTAAAATGGCACAACCATTCTGAAAGGCAGTTTGGTGCTTCCTCAAAAAGCTGAACATAGAAATTCCATATGGTCCAGCTATTCCACTACTTGGAGTCTACCCTGAGAAAATGAGAACTGAGGCACAAACTGAGATTTGTACACCAATATTCATAGCATCATTATTCACCATCGCAAGAACACAGAAACAGCTCAAATGTCCAACCACAAATGAATGGATTGAGAAATTAAGAAGGTACATTCACACAATGGAATACTGTGCAGCACGCAGGAGTAATGACTTTGTAAATTATTACCTAACTTAGGAGGGACTAGATAGCATTATTCTGAGTGAACTAACTCAGTCCCACAAGGATAAATATTGTATAAAACCATTATTGTAGAATGAGTATAAGGACTGGGAGAGGTTGGAAGCAGAGGGATGAGGATGTGCAGGGGGAGGGGGAATTAATCATGTGGTTGTACAATTTGATGGGTGGAGAGGTGAGGGAAATGGAAAGAATTTGTTCTTGAAAACAATGTATTCTAATTTTGTAAATAAACTAGTAGAAAAGTTTTCTAAGAAAAGAAGGAAATAGATGAAATTTTTTTAAAATTTACAATTTTGTGCATATATGTGTATTGCACCAAAACCTAAAAATGTCAATTTATCTCTGTAAGTCTTCTAATAAAATTTTAATAAATTCTGTAAAAAAAATAATTTTAGATAGAGGGCAAATTTACATAATGTTAATGATAAAGTACTCCAAAAATTTCCTGTATTCTTTTAAATGGTCTAGAAGACAGGGGGTTGGGGGGGAAACCATAAAGAATATTGTCAGATGATCCAAAATATTTTCCCAACAAAGCAAGAGCTTAACCAATGTGATGACCTGGATCTTTGGTTTTCTCAAAGCCGCTACTCACTCCTCTGGGAAAGCTTTAGGATGTCATTTCCTGAGAGAAACTAGACAGCATAGCCACATTTCTTTTTAACCAATATCATAACGTAAAGACTTATGGTGATAATAATAAAGAAAAAATAAATTACACCAAAGAACACAAGGTCAAGGGCCATAATCTTATTTCTCTGAATCTTCTAATGCCCTGAAATACCAAATGCATAACCAAACTTTGCCTTCAGAACTCAGTTCTTTTATTGAATTTGAGTCTCTCACTTAAGAGACACATTTCATCTATGAAATCACCCTTTCAAAATATAGACTATACTAATATGTATTGATTCAATAAGTAAGGATTCTAATATGCCAAAAGTTATAACCACAATATTGTACTTTTACCTGAAGAACTCAGCGTACGATAATCAAGCAACTAATTTTTATCTCTACAATTAGAATGATCTTAAAATTGTTCAAATTCTGGAAACCACGTAAGTACATTTCTTGGGAAAGGTGACATGAAATAAAACAAAAACCAGGGTGCTCCTTAGCGGCAAGGATAATGAAGCTGGCTACACATACTTTGGGTAGGTTGTCAGGTCATGCTAGTTTTTCAAAAAAGACATTATATGAGGAAAAGCAGATAGTCAACAAAAGTGAGGAAGATTCTCAACAAGATTTTCCAAGAACATTTTCCCTTTTCTCAGACCTTTCAAATAAAACTTCATTAGACTGTGAAATTTTTTTACTGGTATAAAAAACTAAAATTTGAGGAAGTAAAATACTAATATATCTGAAGCTCCACTTCAGGGGTATGATTCCTAGTGGTCATGAGTGACCGTGGTCCAGTGGCATTTTTTACAGAGAAGATAGGCACAATTGTATTAAACGAATCTCTGGTATTCAACAGATCTTATTAAAGCAAGTTTTTCATTCTGGTAGTAACAATTATTAGTAATCTTCCACAAATAAGAATACTTTATTCCCATACTAATAAAGAAGAGAACTAGCAATTTTCAATACTACATTTTTGCTGGAAAAATTAAATTTTTGTGTCTACATTAAAGCTATTTTTTCTTTAGTCTCTCTGTGATTTTTCCCAGAAATACTTTATGCTGTTTGTTTTTGGTTTTTTGGTTTTGTTTTGTTTTTATTTCAATGAACATGTACAGAGATTTTGGATTTCCATTCATTGTTGCACTTTTCTCCCCGCCCACTCCACCTGCACCCCCCAGTTCCCTTTATCTCCTCTAAGAGTCATAGCCCCAAATTAATGTCTCTTTTGTCATCATGTCTCCCTGACACTGGTTAAACCTGCACGATTTTTAAATAAGCCTATGGAAGGAATACACAGAGTCAGAGTACCAAAAAGAATTGGCTGACACAGAAGAATATCATGAAACAGCATATGATCAAGAGCCTGTGTGATGAAGGAGTAAGTTCAAGGTGCTCTGAAGAAATTGGCAAAAGACAAGGCCCCAGGAATCACTGGAATACCAACTGACATATTTTAAGCAGCAGATGTTGCTCTGGACTCACTCACAAAGTTGTGCCAAGAAATGCAGAGGACAATGACTTGGCCAACTGACTGGAAGAGATCCATATTTGTTATCGTTCCAAAAAAAAGTGACCCAACAAAGTGCAGAAATTATTGGACAGTATCATTAATATCATATGCAAACAAGATCCTGGGAAAATTATCCAAAAACGACTGAAGCAGTACATCAACAGAGAACTGCCAGACCTGCAGGCTGGATTCAGAAGAGGCCGTGGTGCTAGGGATCTTACAGCTAACGTTAGATGGATCTTGGCTGAAAACAGAGACTATCAGAGGAATAGTGTTTCATTGACTATGCAAAGGCATTTGACAGTATGGATCCTAACAAACTGTGGATAAGTCTGAGAAGAATGGGAATCTCAGAACACTTGATCGTGCTTATATAAAACTTATATTTAAACCAGAAGGTTTAAATCAGTACAGAGTAGGGAAATGCAGCAATCTCCTTGGTTCCAAGAGTACTATCCTCTTCCTTCTTCCCTGAGATCCCTGTTCCCATTCATCCTTCTTTCCTGCCACTTTTTAACTCCCAGCTTTGTTTGTGCACAGATGTTGTCCCTATGGTCTCATATCATCTCTTACATTCCCCCTTGGTATTACTGTCCACTCCACAGGCCTATTTATTATTTGGCTCAAAACTGCTCTCCAGGGGGTGGGTTCAGTTCCATGCCGGAAGCATATCTAAGGGTTAAAGTCTCAAAATATTTTTTAAGTCTTTAAAACAAGTTTTAAATTTTGGAGCACTTACACTAACTTAATGCATAATTCATAAATCATGTGCACCATTTTGTTTCTAAGGAAATTGAATCATCAGGAACTATGGAAACAAACAAAGAGCCATGAGATTTGATTTCCTATGTGGCTGTTAGCAATGCACATACTTTCCCTGTGACACAATCAATTTATATGGAAACAAGGTAAAACACAAGATCCTTGTAAAATTCACTATTTGAAGATAAAAATGTCCACATTATTTAAAAAACCACACATACAACTGAACTTGATGTTACCAATAATTTGTAAATAATATCAGCATGGAATTAAAACTATGCTCTGAACTACAAGAAGATGATTTAGAAATTTATAATAAAATCTGTAGAACCTGTGTTTGGCAGAAGCCTGTCAGAGGAGTAGAAAAGTGGTAAAACAGTATTTTGTCATTAGTAGAAAATGTGTAAGACCTAGAGGAAAAAAGCAATCCCCTCAGAGTTCCAGTTCCCTCTGGAAAACTTTTTCTATATCAAATTCATGTCTTTAAAAAAATGTACTTTCTCAATAAAATGAAATCCTATCCTTTCCTTCCCTCCACCTTGTCTTATAAAGGAAGCATACTGTACAAATACAATCTTGAGTAAGCAATTAAAACAGGATATGCTAATAAATTTGTCATTGTATAACTTACAAATTATTGACAGAAACTGAGGTGTGAGACAACATCAAAACTCTAAACATTAAATTCTCAAGACAGATAGTAGGAGAGTTCAGGAAGTAGAAGAACACTTACGACGGTCTCATTTAAGCAAAAGCAGGGTTCAGAAAAGACTGGGTTGAATAAATGCAATGAAAAGCTGTGATCTAATCATTGAAAATAGCATGATTAAAAGTAAGAATGCATGAATATCTGGGGGGTTGGTAACGGTGGAGTAGAATAAAGAGCAAGAGTTTGGCAGTGTTTATTATTTATTAGCCAAGAAGACAAAAAGGAAACGAGAGAGCCACAGCAGCTGCTATGAAGCACTTGGGTGGTGGGCAAGAATAGCTGCGGAGTAAAGATGGCTGTACTGTCTCTGATCACCCCTGGGGGATCAGCTATGAGTCAGTTACAACTCCAACAACAACAGCAAATGCTCCACCAGAAAAATGTGAAAAGAGAAAGATTTTAAAGGCTTGAATGGTTTGCAATTAAAATCAAAAAATCTAGTCATTAATTAACAAAATATGACACAATGAGGAGGGAGAATCTTAACATTCACATTTTCTTTATGAACAAGAAAACAAGGAAAATAGACTTTCATGTATTTTTCTTTCTGAACATTTCCTAAAATAGTTAAAATTATACACAGTTAAGTGTGGCATACATTCTACAGTAACAACCCTCTAAGTATAGCTACTTTGAATCAGCATGAAATATCATGTTATTATACTAATGATTCTAATTAAACTTGATTTCCCATAACCAGGAAGAAATGAACCACTGATAGTTTCATAATTCACACATGGAACACAATCTAACAAGAGAAACTGGGCATTTCCTTCCAATTGTTGGTAGTCCGTGCTTCCGAGTCAATGAAAAGGGTTCCAGTAATTTCTGAATACCAGCTAGCTGACAAATTCTTCATATGAAGGCATGATGTTAGATGCCAGACTGTCCAATGCAGATCCCAAAGAACTCCCCAGCTTCCCTGAACACCCGCTGCCCTCCAGGACTATTTGCAACGTCAATCACTCAGCATTCAATGAGAAGGGAACAGCTGGGAGGTAGGACTGAGTGAGGACTACTCATTTACTGGCTCACTCCTCCCAAATCTTCCCACCCTCTCTTGAAAGACTAATCCCACTTTTGTCCCATGATTTGCTTCTTTGAGCTCTTCCTGGACTCCAGGGTATCATCCCATCCCAAATTCCTTTTTTCTCTCCCACTTCAAATCAGTCTCATCAGTCACAAGTGTTTAAGGAATGGGGTTGGGATCAAGAAACAAACTCCAACTCCCTCTCCCTGAGAGAAGTACAACTTCTCTCACAATATTAGGATGGCTTTAAACATCTTTTTTCTTTAAGTGTGTTACAGTGCTGCTTAAGAGTCTGAAAAAATGGTATCCAAACCTTTCAATACCATATTAATCAACTGCTGGATTAGATAATGTTTTTAAAATTACATAACTAATTCACAACCTAGCTATTAAGTCAGTAGTACAAATTTTAAAGTTAATGCAAATTTCCATCTTAAACTCCTTAATTATGGAATAAAACCTTAGAAACTCAAACAACAAAGCCTCCTTTATACTCTCTATACTACATAGTTACACTTCAAAGAGAAAATTTAAAAAAATACATATATAAATTGTTGGTTGGCATCAGCACACATTCGGTTTACCCTCCCACCCTCCACAAGGACAGCTGGTAAAACAGAATAAATGTTCCCACTGATGACTCATTCTGTGGCAAGATACTCAGGAGGCTGCAGTGATGTGTGGTGTTTTGAACTCAGACATAAAAAGATACCCATATATTTTCTAGGTGGATTTCCAATTATGAGAATATAACCTTTACCAGTATTTTTTTTCTCCTCCATTTTCACCTAAGAAATTATAAGAACCATTTGAAATTTTATGACATTTGGTATGCAAATTCTGAGAAATTCTAAACCTTTTGCTTAGTAATTTTATGTTACTTCCTTATATGTAACAGGCTACAGGAGAAAAATGACAATCTATATTTATAGTATATTGATACACAGCATATTTTATGGATAATATTAAGGTTATCTTTGTGTAGGCATGATACTACCCCCTATGGTACATGGTACCTTTCATTTGTAATATACTGAGATCGTAATAGCAATTATCCTATAAGAGTCTTGAACACACCATAGACTACCAAGAAAACAAATAGGTCTGTCTTGGAGAGGGTGAAATCAAGTTTCTCCTTGGAAGCTAGGATTGTGAAGCTCCATCTCACAAATTTTAAGCATGTGGCCAAGAGACACCAGTCATTGGAAAAGGACATCAAGCTTGAAAGGGTGTGGAAGGACAGTGCAGGAGAGGAAGACCCAGAATGAGATGGATTGATTTAAGAGCAGGGACAATGGGGGTTGGTGTACCAGAATTAGTAAGACAAGCTCAGGACAGAGCAGGGTTCAGAGGTGCTGCCTCTACCTATATATATCTATCTTATGGGTTGCAGGTGACTCAAAGGCACATAACAACATACTGAAATAATAAATATCCTAATTCTTAGAGTCTCTTGTTCAACCACAGGCATATAAGGGAAAAGGTCTATTTATTCTATGTAGAAAATCTTACGTTTTATCTCTTGAAAATTTAATTTTTAAATCCCCTTCAAAAATATGTGATCACAGCATATAGTATTAAAATAAGAAGGGACATTAGAAAGAAAATCTAATGCAACCTACTCACTCACATGCATTGCCACTGAGTAGCAAATGACAGAGAGCCGACTCTCCAGCAGGTTTTAAGAGGTCATAAAACACACGGAGCAGCTGGTGGATTCAAACTATCCACCTCCGCGTTGGCAGCACAACTTCCTACCCACTAGGCCACCACAGTTCCCAACACCAATTCACTAGCCATATTAAACTATTATCACCACCAAAAAACCAAACCAAACCAAACTTCTGTGACTTGTCTAGGATTTCAAGGAGAAAAATGAAAGCATGAGACTTCAATCCCATGTGTTTTATTGAAGAGGTTGATGCCATTTTTAGCAGCCCAGAATCTGATGTATCAATATCTAGCCTTTGTAGAAAACATTTGTTTCTTCCCTAGTTGTTCTTGTTGTTGTGTTGTATACTGTCCAGTGGATCAGACTCATAGTTGACCCTCCAGTGAGTTTTCAGAAACAGTGAATCCCATGGGAGGAGACTACCCATCTTTCTCCCTAGAAGGAGCTAGTGAATTAGAACCACGTGCCTTTGTGTTGGCAGTGCAACTCCTGCCCACTAAGCCATAATGACTTTAACACTTGGTAAGAAAATACCAAAGATCCTTACTTACATACAGACCACTAAGTCATAATGAATGTAGTTCCTTAATAAGAAAATAACAAAGACCCTTAATCTTTGTAATGCTTACAATTTCTAAAAGTCTAAAGGTGTCCTGGTGAAATAGTGGTAACATCATTTGCCTGTTAATAGAAAGGTCAACAATTGGAAACTACAAGCCACTCCATGGAAGAAAAATGAGACAATGAGATCAAATAAAGATTTACAGACTTGAAAATCATAATAAATTATGGCTAATATTGAGACGAATGGGAATCCCGGAACACTTAAATACGCTCATGTGAAGCCGAGATCTCTACCAAGAGGCTGCTGTGCAAACAGACCAAGGAAAAACTGTTGTTTTTGCTGTGTATCACGGAGTCAGAACTGATCCATAGCAGCCCCTCCAGAAGGTTTTCAGAGGCAGTTAGTCCAGGGAGGAGCAGATGGTGGCCTTCAAACCACATGCCTTCGGGACTGCAGCACAGCTTCTAGCCACTAATCTACCAGAACACTACATGGTTTAATTTAAGAAAGGTGTGTATCAGGGTTGTAGCCTCTATCTAATGGCTATTCAATGTATACTCAGAGCATATCAGTTGAGAAACTGGACTCTATTAATAAGAATATGATATCAAGACTGAAGGAAGACATATGACCAACCCATTTTATGCAGATGACACAACCTTGCTTGCAGATAGTGAGGATTTGAAGCGCTTGCTACGGAAGATCAAGAACAGCTTTCAGTATGGATTAAATTTAATTGCCAAGAAAACAAAAATTCTCACCACTGGACCTATAGGCAACATGATGATAGATGGAGAAAAGGCTAAAACTGCAAACAACTTCATCTTACTTGGATTCACAATCAACACCTTTGATAGCAGAAATCAGGAGATACATTGCATTGGGAAGTCTGAAGCCAGGGAACTCTCCAAATTACTGAGGAGCGATGATGTCATTCTGAAGAATAATTTGCATCAGATTCTGGCCAGTCTTTTCAGTCACTTGCTGTGCATCTGAAAGCTGGAAAATGAGTAAGGATGACAGAAAAACTAATGCCTTTGAGTCCTGGTGTTGAAGAAGAGTACTAAAAATCCCATGGACTGCCAAAAGAACAAACAGATCGGTCTTAGAGAAGATATAGCCAGAGTGCTCCTTGGAGGCAAAGATGACAAAGCTTCATCTCACATACTTTGAGTATTTTGCTAGGAGAGACTATTCCTTGGAGAGAGAGAGACATCATGCTTGGAAAAGGGGAAGCATCAGAGAAAGGGAGGTAGACCCTCAACCAGATGTACTGACTACAAACAACAATGAACTCAAATATGTCAGAAATTATGAAGATGGCACAGGACAGGGCAGGGTTCAGATCTGTTGTTCACAGGGTCACAGCTCGAACACACCTAAAAACAACGGATGCAACTATTCTCATCATTATATGAGATGTTCACTCATGAAAACAAAAACTTTGTTTTCTTAAATTCTATTTTATATACTCTGATTTTTCTTAAGAAATGCACATTTGTTTACGACAACTACAAATAAAAACACCTCCCTTCTTTTCCCCTAAAAACCAATTTTTGAAATTAGCATCTTTTGCTTTTTTTGCTTTCAAAAAAATTATCCCTGAGCCTAGATGTTCTTTTTGTATAACTAACTCAAACATAACCTAATTGGTAATATGAGAGAAATAGTTTTGATTGTTTCTGTATATAGACTAAAGTATTCATTAATTATTTATTATGCAAATATTGCTTTACATAGGGATGCATGCTTCTGCATTAACTCATTTATAAAGTAAAAAATGCACATACAAGGAAAACGAACAAAGAAAATCTATTTTGCCTCAGTAAATTTTATTACTACATAAGGTATTTTAATAAGAAATATGATGCTGTGCCTCACTAAGTACGTAAGAAGCAAAAAAGATTCTTTGATCAAAAACCTTCCACAAATGGAAGGATTGAGAGGGTGACAGAATGCTTCTATTTGGGGATGTCACTGCATTAAAAATTAGCAGAGATATTCCTAGTGACAGAAATAGCACCTGCCACCAACAGTCCTTCAGAGCAGGATTTGACCTCCTATTAAGTCTATGACAGACCAAAGACAGACTTAATTGAGACATACCTCTTCAATCCTGCTTGTAAAGCAGCAGTTTCCTCCAAAAGCATCTGTCACAGTAACAGCTACAGCTGTGCTGTCAGAGAAGGAAAATCTGATTGCAGCAGTCAGTAGAACTATCTAAAGGAGGTCCTAAACACATGGAAAGCGAATTCTCTAGTTTTAATACATGGGCCTAAACATGAGAGCACTCCAAAGATTACTCCAGAGGAATCTTCTGATCAACAGTACTCTATCTTAGAAGTTTGGGTGATCAGTTCAAGTATTAGTGAACAAAAGGTGGGGCAAAAGAATATGCAAGAGGGTTTTATCTTTTGCTTATTGGTATCACACCATGTTCCAAAATTACTTAAAAGTTGTTTACAAGGTATTATAGAGATAAGACGGTTAGACCTTTCCCAGCATGGTATCTTCTTCCAAAGGCTATTCCCTCCTGGCAACATGCTTAAAGTATGTGAGGTGAAGTTTTCCCACCATTCTTGTCTCTAAGATGCACCCTAACTGCACTTCCTCAAAGACATGGTGGATTGTTCTTTTGTCTCTATGTACATATGAATTTATGACTTTGTCTTATTATATCCGTAGTTCCCTGTCATGCCCAATTATGGTGTTGGTGTTCATTGCTGTTGTGTCAATTCCAACACTTGGTGATTGTATGTACAGTAGGGAGCCCCTGGTGGCCTAGTGGTAAGAAGATGCACTACAATTCCTAAGGCAAGTGGTTCAAATCCATTAGCTGGTTCACAGAGAGATGGGCAATCTCCTACTGTGTGAAATCCTCTGAAAACCTGCTGGAGGGTTAGCTATGGGTCAGTTCCAATTCAAAGGTACACAACAACAGCAGTCTTTCAGAAGGCTAGCAGGCTTGTTTTAATAAGTTCCTCAAAGTGGGTTCAAACTGTCACTCTTTTGGTTAAAGAGGTAGAGTTTTTAATTCTTTATACCACATAGTGGTTGTATGCCATGGCATACAAAGTAAAATTTTCAACTTTGGGCAATCCTTGTTCAGTTTTAGTAAACAGGACAACATTTGTTTATCTATCCTGCCTGCACTGGCCAAATAAATGAAGCTTAAGTTTGCCACATCATTCCAAAAAGGAGTATGACCAAATTCAGGCAATTTTTAAAGCAGAGTAGAAGTGTTCCACTTTTAGCACTGGGTGAAAGGGCTGTGCACAGGCCTTTAAAGATGATCCCCATGAAGGAGAATGGAAGCTACTGCTGAAGCCCAAATCCCTAGCAACTCTGTTCTCCTAAGTTTAGGGCTTGGGGCCACTTCAGAGGACACTAGGAGTGCAAATGAGGTTACATTAGAATAGCCAACCCTAAAAATGGATGCTAAAATATTGTAAACATCTGATTCTCCGCTTTTCCTTACAAATATTTTAGCCAAAGATGACACAAACAACATCACTGATTAGCTTTAAATAAAAAGCACTCTAATAGTGGTATATAAAATATATTTTAATCAATTATTAACAAATATTTCCTAGCACTTAAATAGGCATAAATATTTTATATACCATTACTATTTTGTATCATTTAGGTATTTTACAATAAAATGATGAAAGTTTATATCTTTGTGCCCTAACTCTGAAATAAATTAGGATTGAGAAAGTTGCTTTTCTTTCTTCTTCCAGTTTCCATGAAAATTTAGTGTTAGGCTAATAAAATGTGTGTACAGGGAAGCATGAAGTCTTGATTAAAGGTAAGAAGGTGTCGATCTTTAAGAAATGAAAACAAATACCCTAAAAAGAGTACTCTCCCAATTCCATTAATACTATAATCTTAACTTCTCCTCCCTAAAACTCCCTGCTTAGGGCCAGTTTTCCATCCCTGCTGAAAAAAGTCATCTCAATAACGGGTGGTGAATTCAAAGTCACAGGGAATGAGGTAAGTGCTAACGACCTGATGAAAATTTAAGAACCTTGCAGAAACTGCTTGCCTGATAATTTTGTAGCTTCCTGTATAAATGAACTAGTGCAAAACACAGTTCAACGCTCCTGGAGGAGAACAGTGTTTGAACAGCACCTCTGGAGTACCCCACTCTTCACACAAAGGAAGTTGTACCAGCCTCCCATATTTGCGAAGCCAGGTAGAAAGGGCTTACAGAGAGTTGTGGCATAAAAGGGAGATTTCTCTTTGTGCCTAATATGTTGTTACAGGCATACAGTTCAGCTGCAATAGCACTCTACTGTAATCTCCTGGTTCACTCTTTATAAACATCTTCATGTTTGTTAATAGGTCACATCTATATAATTAATCATATGAGTAGGACTGAGGTGTTAGTAGCTAAAATACACTCAATAGGCTAAAAAATCCCAATCTGATCAGCCTCCTTTAATTTTAAATTTCTATATTCTAATACTTAATTTTTACAGCACCAGAAAATTTTGTTATTATATTTAACACGAAGCAGAAAAGAGAAGTTTCAAATATACTTGGGTTTTTGTTTGTTTTTATGTATTTATTTTCATCTTTCTACTGCATATGAAGTATAGTTAGCTAGTAATAAAGTGAATATTAAATTGAAACTCCTGAAAAAATATATTTACAGGCTCCACTTAAGTCTAATTTTCATACTATCACAAAAGCCAGAAATAAAAAATTATTTCAAGAAAAATAGTGAAAGAAAATTATGAAAAAGACTTCAATGAAGACTCCAGATTTGCACCCTTTTTTAATACAGCTTTTCTTCAATAAGTGTGCTCTCAAACTATTTCCTGAGTGAATGAGAAAATTTAAATAGTTTGTAAGGGAACCAACTTCAATCATCTGAAGAAACAGGACAGCTATTCTGGAAAAATCTATACAACATTAGATCTCACTTCCCATTTCAGATGAAGACAAAAGCTAGTCTTTAAATGTTGTTGTTGTAGTCCGTGTAGTACTTGACCCACAGTTGACCCTTCAGTGGGTCTTCAGAGGCAGTAAATCACACAGGAAGAGACTGCCCACCTTTCTCTCATGAGGTGGTTGATGGGTTCAAACCTTGTACCTTTGGGTTGGCAGCTCAATTCCTTACCACTAAGAGTGCTCTACTCTTTACATATTCTTCATTAATTCAGAAAAGGTATACTTGGAAAAATATTTTTGGGATAAGTATTTTTATTAAATCATATTTTTATGTGTTAAAGGAAAAAATGTAAATTTTTTCTAAAGGAAAATCTCTTTGGTCTCCAATTTAACCAACTGATACAAGGACAACTGTGTTATCTATTTTTTAACCATTACATCTTAAAAAATATATGTGACTGCAGTAGGGAGAATGAACCATTTCAGAGATACCCAAGTTACAATTTGAAGAACCTGTGAAAACATTATCATACATGGGAAAAAAAGATTTTTGCAAATTTGATTATATTATAGGCTTTTGAGATAGGAAGATTATCCAGGTAGGCCCCTGTAATCACACAGATTCTTCTAGGACAGGTAGGAGAGTTAAAGTGAGAAAAGGAAAAATGATGTCAGAAGCAGGGGTGGAAGTGACAGGGGTCATGATCTAATAAGATGGAAAGAGCAAGTAAATGGGTCCCACCACCTCCAGCCTTCCGGAAGAACAGTGTTTCCAACACACTTTGCTTTTAGAACCACAACATCCATTGTAAAGTTCTGACCTCTAGGATTCTAAGACCATAAATTGATATTGTTTAGACCACCAAGTTTGCAGCAATTTGTTAGAGTAGCAGTAGGAAACATAAATACATTTTTCCCCTCAGGCAAAGTGACCGGTTTTGAGGTTTTTTGGTAGGTTTTTTAAGGGGCTGGGGGGAAGAACCAGGGCTACTACACAGGAAAAAAAGAAAAGGAAAAAAAAAAGATAATAGAGTTTCTGTCTCCTAAAGCTTCTGCAAAAGAAAGATGCGTAAACCATTTTTTTTTTCTCTTTTAATGAATTGTTAAGTGACATCAAGAGACATTGTAAGGTAGAGGACATGGATAAAGTCATTAACCTTTTCAATATTAAACACCCCATTAGTTCTGTCTAGAGATCCACACATCTCATGAATCTCCTGATTGGAAGAGTGTCATCTTTAACATGAGCTACATTTAATGAATAGCTATTTTCTTTTTAACTTAAAAAAAATGCAATAAAAATAAGGTACTGAAAAAATAAACTACTATTATTGAGTAGATTCTAACTTAGAGTGATCTGACCATTCTTAGCTTTCCAAGGTTGAAAATTTTAACCAAAGACTCTTGTGGCTACAATCAAACAGCTATCTTTTGGTCAGCAGCAGGATACACTAATACTACCCTAGGAGAGCTCCTAACATAACTGCATTGTTAGTCAAACAAATTGATTCACTTAAAACTCAGACCAGATTAATGTAATTTGAGTCAAAATAGAAGAATTTAATATTTTAAAAAGTCAGGTCAATCTTGTCTGGGCTATTTTTAAATACAGAAAATGACCAATTTTTAAATACAGAAAGGGTATATATTTTTATATACTATAAATATTTCTACCTTTTTAAATATAAAAAAGAGCTCAGGGATTTCAAGTAGTCTGATGCACATCCATTGACTTAGAGGAACAATAACTTTTGGTGAAATGTGTTATTTTTGTTAAAGGAATCAGTTCTCTCTATTTTTCTCCATCAAATTTCTTTAACTCAATTTACACAGTAAGCAAGCCTTTAATAATCACGCATGTGAAGACATAGCTCTGGATCTGTTTCCTACACGGCATCAGGCCAATGTTTATCCCTTTTCAGTCTTTTCCTCTCACTGCTTTTTCCATCTTGAGAAAATAACACAGCAAGTTCTTAATTATCCAGAGTGTGGAAACTATTGAACAATCTCATTGATTTCACATGCAAGCAAGATTCTACCGAAGATTATTCAAAAACGACTGGAACAGCACATCAGCAGAGAACTGCAAGAAGTCCAGGTTCGGTTTAGAAGGGGTCATGGTACTAGGGATATTGTAGCTGATTTTATATGTATCTTAGCTTAAAGCAGGGAATACCAGAGGAATGTATATCTGTGTTTCATTGATTATGCAAAGGCATTTTGACAGTGTGGATCATAACAAACTGTGGCTGACTCTGAGAAGAACGAAAATCCCAGAACACTTGATCATTTTAATGCGAAACCTATACTTGGACCAAAGAAGGCAGGCGTCAGAACAGAGCAAGGGAACACTGCATGGTTCAACACTGGGAAAGGCTTACGCCAGGGATGTGTCCTGTCTCCATACCTTTCAACCTGTGTGTAGAACAGATCATCCGGGAGGCTGGGCTCTATGAGGTGAGGAAAAGTACTGGGTCAAGATTGGTGGAGGATCTATCAACAATCTGAGTTATGCAGATGACACAACCCTGCTTGCTGAAACTGAAGAGGACCTGAAGTGCTTGCTGCAGAGGGTCAAGAACTGCAGCCTCCAATATGGATTGAGGCTCAATGTCAAGAAGACAAAGACTCTCACCACTGGACCAACGGGCAGCACAGGATGGATGGTGAAGAGATTGACATGGTTCACAGCTTTAGTTTGCTTGGCTCCACAGTCAACACTCTTGGCACCAGTAGTCAGGAAATTAAAAGGCGTATTGCAATGGGAAGTCTGCTGTTAGGGACCTCTCCCAAGTACTGAAGAGTGATGGTGTCTCTCTGCAGAGTAAGGTGCATCTGATACAGGCCATGGTCTTCGCGATCACTTGTTATGCATCAGAGAGTTGGACAATGACCAAGGAGGACAGAAGGAGAACTGATGCCTTTAACCTGTGGTGCTGGAGAAGAGTACCGAGAGTACCACGGACTGCTAGGAAAATAAACAGATTTGTCCTGGAAAGGGTTAAACCAGGTGGCTCCTTGGAGGCAAGGATTCTGAGGCTCCGTCTAACATACTTTGGACATGTTGTAAGGAGAGACAAGTCCTTGGAGAAGGACATCATGCTTGGGAGGGTGGAGGGACAGAGCAGGAGAGGAAGGCCCTCTATGAGGTGGATTGATTCAGTGACTGGGGTAGTTGGGATGGGAGTGTCAGAGACAGTGCGACTGGCACAGAACAGAGCAGAGTTTAGGGCTGTTGTACATAGGGTCACTATGAGTCTCAAGCGACTCGACGGCACATAACAACAACAACAACAACTCAACAGTTCTCTAAAAGAATCACTACCACAGAGTCTGAACTCAGAGTTGACTTTCCAATGGGTTTTCAGAGGCTGTAAATCACACAGGAGGAGACTGACCATCTTTCTTGATCCCAACCATGCACCTTTTGGTTGGCAGCTCACCTCCCTACCACTAGGCCACAGCTCCCAAAAAAAGCTGTCTACTTAACATATCTAAAACACTTCTTTGAACCAATTTAGAAATAGAAAATTCTCTATTGCCAAATTTCAGTGGTCAATACCAAAAACAGGGTTCTGATTATCATTATTTCCCAAAGCAACTCACAGCTGCCATCAGATGTGCATGAGAGTTCTGAGATAGTTAAAGTGGCATCCACGAAAAAAGGAGGAAGCAACAAATTAGCCGAGAAAATTGCAAAGTTAAACATCAACTTCCAACTGCTCCAGGGTACACTTGGCATCTTGCAAAAAGCTCTACAGATAAATAGCTCAACTCACTAACATCGAAGGCTCTTAATAGAACATATTAAGAACACACATATATGCACATCCAAAAACTTCTCCAACAGGGTAAAAAGGGAAGCCACAGACTGGGAAAAAAGTATTTGGTAATGACATGTCAGATAAGAGACTTATATCCAGAATTTATAAAATTCTTGAGCATCACAAAAAGATATAGGTAAACAATCCAATAGAAAAAATGGGCACAAGATATGAACAGACACTTCACCGAAGAAGACATTCAGATAGCTAACAAGCACATGAAGAAATGTTCAAAATCCCTAGCTCTAAGATGGCTAACAAGCACATGAAGAAATGTTCAAAATCCCTAACTCTAAGAGAGATGCAAAATAAAACAACTATGAGGTATCATCTCACCCCAGTCAGGATAGCAAAATTTAAGAGAACAGCAAGCAACAAATGCCAGCGAGGTTGTGGAGAAACTGGAACCCTTATTCACTGTGGGTGGGAGTATAAAATGGTGTAAAATATGGAAGGCGGCATGATGTTTTCTCAAAAAGTTGCAAATAGAGATGCCATTTGACCCAGCAATTCCACTACTGGGAATATACACCAAAGAGACCATAACTGACATCCAAGCAGATATATGCACACCCATGTTTATCGTAGCAACAGCAAGGAGTTGGAAACAACCTAAGTGCCCATCAACAAATGAATGGATAGAGAAGCTGTGGTATATTCACATAATTGAATAAATACTATGCTGCACTGAAAAACAAGGAACTCATGCATTATTATTCAAAATAATGACTCTGGAGGACATTATGCTGAGTGAAGTATCTCAGTCACGAAAGGACAAATAATGCATGGTGCCACTGTTGTAAAAAAGGACTGACACTGGGGTTGGGGGGAGACTGAGAAAGATGGGTTCAATAATATATACTGCATTGAAACAGATGAGGGAGAAAACTGTTCAAAAGGGATATGTGATTAGGTATTTTTGTCATGACAGGTGTCTAGAGCAAAGGCTAAATGGTGGAGTGGACCTGGGGGAGGGTTTGTAAAACAATGAAAGAATTTTTGTTTTACTTTTCCAAGAGGGTAGTGTACTAGGGGGAGGGTTGGGAGGGGAGAAAAGTGCAACAATGAATGAATGGAAACCCAAAGTCTCTGTAAATTTTTACTGAAACTAATAATAAATTTAAAAACAAAGAACACACATAGACACACATCCATACACATTAAATGATTAGATACATAGCTAAGTTGTAAAAATTCTTTATAACTCCATTCTCAAAACTCAACTCACTGCCAATGAGTTGGAATAAACTGACAGCTGACCCTCCAGCGATTCTTCTGTGGCTTTAAACAACACAAGAGGAGATTGCTTATTTTTCTCCCACAGAGCACGTGATGCAGTCAAACGGCTGATGGTTGGTTAGCAGCTCATCTCCCCATGGACCGGACCACCTGAGAGCTTCCTCTTAAATTTAAAAATAACAGTTTTAATTACTGAAGTTATACGAAACACCACATATTGATTCTTACATAATTAAAGAAAAATATACTAGTCCTTTTCATCCACGTTTGAAGTTGGACTTTTAAAAGTGAAATGTGTTTAAAAATAAAATCTGAGGACTTAAAGTTTTAAAATTCAATTATTTGACAACTCTGAGTTTAAAGTTAGCAAATGATTTTGTGTAAGTGGAAGGATATCAAAATTTCAGACTTTTGAAAAATTAACATGTGCCAAAATAATAGTTATAGAGTCCTACAAGCTGTATGTTCAACACTGTGCAAGGACTGGGTTAATACTACATGGAACAAATGAACATTGTCTTAGTCCTCAGTGTTTACCAACCATTGTTCTCTCATGAACTGCCTATTGAAGCTTCTGGTTTGTTTTCCTACAGAACACAGTATCGCTATTTTTTGCCTACTTATGTAAGTTTCCACATATTAATACTCCATCATAAATAAAAATAAGCAGACATCTGTTTGCTCTAATTAATTAATGATTACAAAATAATTCTAAGGTAGAAGCTGCTTACTTTATCAAATGCTACTACTGCTTCTCATTCAAGAGTACCTTTGACTTCCAAAGGTAATTTGCTAAAAGGATTTACAGCACAGGGTACAGAAGCAGATGACCTGGTTTTAAACACCAACTCCCCTACTTCCAAACTGTGACTCTGGGCAAGTTATTTAACACCTATCTGCCTCAATCTCATCAACTATAAAATAAAGATAATTTAAGTAATTATGTCACCTCTGTTGACTTGGTCTGAAGGGAACTAAGCTGCTAACGCAGAGTAGCACCTCTCTGTTGGTTCAAATCCCCAGTGAGCTTGGTGGGAGAAAGATGAGCTATCTCCTGCTATGCAATTTACAGCCTCTCAAAACTTGCTGGAGGGACAGCTCTGAGTTGATCCCTAAGTAACAGCAACGAATTTGGCTTTGCTTCTCCCCTCAACAGTGTTAGAGATGATCGAATTTATATAAAACAAACTATGTCTGGCATGCTCAACAATTGTTATCTATTCTCAGTGGGTTGAATTTTTAAATTTTGTCTTTCTTACTACAGTCTTCATTAAAAACCAAGCCACATAAATAAACTTGTAATTCAATCAAATCCATTCCCAACAATTTGCCTTTTACTACTCTCTGTGCTCTGGGATTTCTTTCTATCTATTGTGTCTGTGTGGTGGGAACACTACATGATGGTATATCAATACTATGCATCGCTCCCTAACTCTGCATTCAGACTGAAGTCAGCTATGTTGAAAGTCTTTACACCATGGAAAGGAGCAAATGCTATAAATCAACCCTTTCTTCTCTCTTACAAGTTGGGTATCAAATACTTACCAGCACACCACTGCCTCTTATTATTATAATAATTTTTATTTGGATTTGAAGCTGTTTTCTTCTTATGCTAATTATCTTTAATCACTCTTCCCACCACTTAATAAATTATGTAAATTCATACAAGGGGGGGAGCGGGGAGAAAATAAAGAGTGACAAATCAAACTGCTGATTATCTACACTTCTCGTCCTTACATGGTACTGTGCATATAAGCTTAACTGTCAAGCTCACACTATTTTTCAATCTGTGTCCCTAAAGGACCAAATACCTTGTCTGGACTGCACCAGAAGGAAACCTTGCGTTTTCTATACTGCAAAACTTAAGACAGATTCCATATTCTCCATATTCCTTTAAAATAATGAGACTCATCTGCATAACTAAACATGAAGGCTACCTTAAAGAGATAAAAATTAAATGTCAAACCGTCATCATATATAGTTCACACATCTCTTAAAATTGTTTTGACCTTCTGACATTAATTAGTAACTCCAGTCAATAGTAAACAGGCCCACAGTCACTCTAGCTGAATTACAAATACTAACTTTCAAAATAATGGTCAAATTCCATTGCAACTGCACATGGTGAGAGTATGTTTAGATCAAATCCACTACATATATCAATAATGTGTACAAACAGCCCAAAGAAATGTTCTGATTCATACCAAAAGTGTAGTGATGCTTATATAGCTCAGAATGAAGAATGTAAGGAAGCAGTCTGGTTAGGACCTCTAAACCTGCTCTCCTTGGTCAGGACTGGGAAGAAAGGAAAGGACATACAGCCCATGTGCCTGACTGCTTACAGAATACAAGACAGGACTTTATTAGAGTAGCTCGGTTAAAGGAGAGTAGGGGAGCATTAAAGCAGACATTAGAATATCTAGACTCCAGTTCAAATTCTAGTATTATTTTATTTAATTGGTTTATTATCTGTGAAACTAATTCTTCTCAGACATAAAATGCAGAAAGTATTCAACTCTATGATTTTATTTTCTTCAGAACAAATATGCTATCATGCCAAGAAAAAGAAATCTTTCTTCTGTCTTAGTTTGATAACACAGTTCTAGTAAAGGAGCCTACATTTAAATACCATATATTTTACATTACATTACATTGTATCACATTACTGTAAAAACATAGACTCATGTCTTAATTCTCCAGTTAAACAAAATGTATACATTTTTATTATTTTTTTTAGTATTATTACTATGAATCTAAATCAAGTGAATGCTAACAGCATTAATTTTATTTAAACAAAATAAACAAGGAGTGTGTGTATATATATATTTTTATATATATACATGTTTTTTTTTCTTCAAGGCTGTATTAAAAATAAAAGTCCTTAATAAGCATGTTATTAAGCTCTTTAGGAATTCTAATTTACAGACTTGACATTTCTACAGTAGCTCTAATAATGCTATTGTTATGTGCCATCTTAGGGACAGACTCATTGCTGACCCTCCAGCAGTTTTTGAAGGCTGTACATATCATAGGAGGAGACTGTCCATCTTTCTCCCATGAAGCAACCGGAAAATTCAAAACTGCCGCTCTTTGGGTGGCAGAACTCCTTACCCAATAGACCACCAGAACTCTCTATAGTAGATTTAATAATAGTGAACTTAATGATAGTAAAGGGAGCTCTGGTGGTCTAAAGGTAAGGAGCTGCCCTGCTAATCCAAAGACACCCGGTTCGAATCTAACAGCTGCTCCAAGGGAGAAAGATGGGAAGTCTCTTCCAATGCGATCTGTATTATAGAGCCTCTGAAAATTCACTTGAGGGTCACCTAGGAATCAGTCCAGATTTACTGGCATACAATAACAACAACAGTAAAAACCAATGCAAATTTTAGGTGAACATGAGCCTTATTTAAAGGGGGGGTAAAAAAAGACTGTTTCCAAATCTGAAAGGACTTCTACTTTGGGAGATTATGGAAAGGCAGAAACTAGAGCTTAAATAACTAAAAACAGAGACGGTCTTTGTAAAAATCATAGTTTGTAGATATTCCAAAACCCAGGGCAGGTGACAGCAATCTCATACTATAGCCCCAACATAATGTTTAGAGAAGTTGCCAGGCTACACTGCAAGGAGAGTGCCTAACAAAGCTTAAACTTTAAAACCAAAAGGATCAATTACTTACCTACATTCCAAGACAAAATTTCACTTAAAATCACTTAAGAAGCACACACAAAAATCCAGCATCCACAGCAAAGCTTAAACACAAACACCAAAAGGATCAATTTATTCTAGTATTTAACTACACCTCAAAACAAAACTTCACTAAAATTTATTTAAAGAAGCACACACACACAGACACACACAAATCTAGCATCCAACAAAATAAAATTAACAATGTCTGGCATCCAATCAACAATTACCAGGAAAGAAGCAGGAAAAGAAGACCATAAGGAGAAGCATTAATCTACAGAAACACACCCTGAAATGACACCGTAACAGAAGGAGCATGCACTGATATTAAAGCAGTCATTACTAACAGATTCCAAACATTAAAAATCCAGACAAAGTGTGAGCATACTGAGGCGATACAGTGAACACATAAAAAGACTCAAATAAAAAAAAACATGCAGTGGATGGGTTGACAGCTGCTGTAGAAAAGGATTCGTAAATCTGAAGACACAGTAATAGAAAGTATACAAAATAAAACAGAGAAAGAAAAAGGTTTAGGAAAATTTCAATCTCTTTAATACATATGTAATTGAAATCTTAAAAGCAAAGAAAGAACAAAGAAAAGTCAAAAGAAACCTATAATCTCCAAAAGTTCAAGAAACTTTAAGCACAAAAAGTTCAGAAATACTTATTATAAAACACATCAACACCAAATTGCTAAAATCTGTGATAAATGAGAAGATCTGTAACTAAAGCCAAAAAAAAAAAAGAGAAATATCCTACCTTCCAGAAAAGATACTTAAGAATGACAGCCAGATTCTAGGAAATAATACAAGCCAGAAGACAATAATATTGTATCTTAAATGTACTGGTGTAGGGGTGGAAGAATGATGCTAAAGTAAATTCTGGGCAAATACATTTTGAAAAAGAAAACTGACTAAAAATTGCTCTGCCATCAAGTTGGAACCAATTTCTAGCTGACCCTCCACTGTGTTTCCAAGAGTATAAAATCGCACAGAAAGAAAGAGCTCATCTGAACCAGCCGCAAGTTTTGAGGTACCATCTTCCAGTTAGTCAGTACACCTCTCTAGAGATCTAAAATGATCTACAAATAGATCTACAAAATTATCTAAAAGGCTTCATCACTCGTAGGCCAGCACTGGAAGAAATGTTAAATGAAGTCCTTCAAGCAGAAAGAAAATGATAAAAGAAAATGCATCTAAGAGAGTGTTCTCAGCTATCATCTGGTATAGCCAGAGTGGTCTTTGGAGGCAACAATGGCAAAGCTTCATTTCTATTAATTTGGTCATGTTGCTAGGAGAGGCTATTCCTTGGAAAAAGACATCTTGCTTAAAAAAGTGGAGGGTCAGTGAAAGACAGGAAGACCTCCAACAAGATGGACTGATGAGATAGATTGCCACAGTGACTGCAGCTATGTATCAGAGAAGATGAGAATGGCACAGGACAGGACAGGGTTCAGGTCTGATGTTCAAAGGGTCACTAGGAGTTGTACTAGACTCATTGGCACCTAACAACAACAAGCTGGACCCTTACTCAAGGCAACCCCATGCACAACAGGATCAGACCCTTGTGATCCATAGGGTTTTCAACGACTGCGTTTTTGGAAATAAATTACCAGGAATTTGTTCTTATTCTTACTATGAAAGCGCCACTGAATCTCTTCAGCATTACAGTAACAAACAAGTCTGATCTGGCCAACAAATGGTGATTGTAGTTGAAGTACAGTAGCTAGGAATTAAACGCAGGTGTTTCCAACAGAAACTGTGAATACCTTAGCTGAACCATCACTGCCCTCCACCTAATAAAATATATAGTACCAGAAATAACAGCTAAAAGAATGGGTAACTAAAAATCTATTACTTTAATTATTGAAATCTCTATAAAAACAATTTTTAATAAAAAAGTACATTATGGGAATTATAAGATATATAGGAAATAAATGTATGATAATAATACAAATGTTGTTCATTGCCTTCAAGTCAAGCACAACTCAGAGCAACCCTTTGAACAAAAGGCTTAAAGCCTCTCTGTAATTATTGACATTTATCAAAGTTTTCATAGGGTTTCCAGAGGCATGTTATTTAGGAAGTGGATGCTGCTCCTGCTTTTAGCAGGGGGAAAAATGTCTTTTTCAAGTTTTTCGTGCATTTATTGTTGTTGTTTTGCACCCTCCAGTAGGTTTTAAGAGACAGTAAATCACACAGGACACTGCCTATCCTCCCATCAAACAGCTGGTGGGTTCAAACTGTGTGCCTCTGGGTTGACAGCACAACTCCTTAACCCTAAGCCACCAGAGCTCCCTAATCAATGCACTGAGAGATATAAATTAAGCAACACAGTATTAAAGGTACTTTATGAAAAGTTTAAAATGTACAATAAATACAAATATTAAAAAGCATTCAACACTGAAAAGTGTCAGGTCCTACTAACACTTTCAAAAAGCGAGTTCTGGTAAAGTAGTGGTAAGGAGTTGTGCTGCTAACCTGAAGGCACACAGTTCGAATCCACCAGCTGCTTCACAGAAAAGAGATAGGCAGTCTCTTCCCTTGTGATTTATTGCCTCTAAAAACTCACTAGAAGTCAATTCGGACTTGATGGTACAGAACATAAAAACAGTGATATCATTAATAAGTGAAAATAAGTAGCATTGCTTCTTAAGTGTTTAAAATTGCTAGAATTGTGCTGGCTGTAACAAAAAAACTAAAATTATTTTCTGTTTAAAGAGTTTAAAATTATAAATATCTTCATTAAAAGAGTACAGTTTCTCTAACACAAGCAGTATTATCATAGAATACCATTCTTTGAGTTCCGACAAAAGTGTAAATTAATCTGTTCACATTCCCACTGATGTCCACAGCACATTCTTAATGTTCACCCTCTGTTTCCCACCCCAAATTCTAGCATTATGTTACTCTTATCCAAATTGAATCTTATCATCTCCCTGTAATTTCTCCTATCATTCCTTATGCCAACAGTTCTTTGTTTTATATTCCTACATAGGGAAATTATGTATCATGAAGTTAGACAATCTGTATACTTGTTGAAAGTTACAAAAGCTATTTCAAATGTCACCTGCTACCTAGTTTAGAAAGCACTAAGAGGAAATTAGTTCAGCAGTGTACCTGGAACTATACCATGGACTGCAAGGAAAACAAATAGGTTCATCCTAGAGAGGGTGAAACCAGGCTGCTACCTGGAGGCAAGGATTTAGAAGCTCTGTCTCATATACTTTGAGCACGCTGCAAGAAGTGACCAGTCCTTGAAGAGGGACATCATGTTTGTGAGGGTGGAGGAACAGCACAGGAGAGGAAGACCCTGGATGAAATGGACTGACTCAGTTACAGGGATAATGGGGTAGGTGTGTCAGACACAATGAAGTAGGCTCAGGATAGAGCATGTTTCAGGGCTGTTGTGCATAGGGTAGCTGTACGTGGCAAGCAACTCCACGACACTTAACACATTACCTAGAGTTAGCTCGGTTAAAGAAACAAATTCAGAAAATTTTAAACTCAATACTTCAGTAGAAATTCTTTCATTTTTAAAAAGAAATTAAGCACTTGCACTTTACCAATTAGTAAGATAAGCACAGTTTTGTCTATGTGTCATTGACTTGATGCCAACTCAGAGCAACACTATCTAGTAAAGAACTGCCCCACAGGCTTTCATAGCCTCAAAGTTTCAAAAGGTGCAAATCTCCAGTTCTTCTCCTCTGTGGAACCACCAATTTGGTTGGCTCTTCTGACCTTCTGGTTATGCCGGGGCTTAACCACTATGCAGCCAAATCACCTCATGATAAGCACCAGAAGTGTCAAATAAATAAGTAAAAACTCATTTCTCTAGCATTTTGGGGTTTTTTTGATTTTTGGTTTTGGGGTTTTTGGGGGGTTGTTGGTTTGGTTTTTTTTGGCTTTACAAACTACTATAAATAAATACAGTCTGGTTAAATATCTTTCCATGTCATCTTAGTATTAGGTGCTTCCTAAAAAGCCTGGAGAAGTTATTTAAACGTTTATGATACAAGGTAATTGGTGTATGTAAAATGTACAAGAAGTTATTCTTAAGTTACTTCATGTACTGCATATACAATGCTTGAATGGTCTCATAATTCATCTTGCTTGTTTTTCCCAAAAGCACTTCTAAACAAATACTTTTTTTTCATCTTTGTGTATTTAAGGGGAACCCAATACTTTTATTTATATATATATATATATAAAATTTTTAAAATAAATGAATGAAGTATTAATGTCAGATGAGGAATAAAATATTAGTTCCCTGGCTTAGGACTACACTCCCTAGAGATCACAACAATTGTTTGACTTCTACAGGTCAATGCCTTCTCATCCCACTGGACTTTGCCTAAGGAGACAGCCTGTGGATGCATGATCAAATCAGATGCTGCAAATAACAGCCTAGACCATCATGGACCACTTCTACCATAAAAGACTTCACAAATCTTAAATCTGTAAATTGTTCATGAAAGTGCCAGATGGCTTCGTAAGTCAATGTCAGTTACTACAACGCTGCTTATAAATTAGGCTCTGGTCAGACTCACAAGAAGAAAAGCTGTATCAAAAACCAGTACTTTATGTAGGCAACATTTAATAATTTTCTGGCTTTAAATGTTTATATTTTATTAGTGATACTTGTACTTAATAGAGAAATAGTCGATATTTTACCTCAGAAGTTAAATATAGAGACTGAGAAAAAGAATCTCATGCCCAGGGACAATCAATGTTAAATCTGTATATAAGGGAGCGGTGGTGGAATAGTCCATGGGAAGCTGAGCCGCTAATCCAAACGAGGCACCTCTCTGGAAATTCAAATTCACCAGCAGCTTTAGAGGAGAACAGTGAACAGTCTTCTCCTACCTGAGTAACAGCCTCTCAATACCTGCTGGAATGTCAACTATGAGGCAGCTCAACTCAGTGGAAAAGAAAGAGAAAGAGAAGCAGTAAGTATAGGATTTTTATTTTCTTGCTGTATACCGTTCAATCAGATCCAATTGGCACAGGAGGAGATTGCCCCTCCTTCTCCAGAGGAGTATCTAGTGGATTCGAACCACGCGCCTTCAGGACTGCAGTGCAGTTTCTTGCCACTAGGCCACCAGAGCTCCCTGGATGATGATGATGATGATGATGATGATGATGATGATGATGATGATGATGATGATTAATCATTATTTAAGATGACATAAACATAAATAATTTTCCTTAACAGTATATCTGAAAAATATCAGAAGTTAATATTTTTAGCTTTAACACACTTTTATCCTTTTCTTTTGATGTCCCAAGGTGTGGAAGAATCAAAGTTTACTCAACGATCTTCTACTGACTGTCATTCAGGATTCTTCCAGTATTGTGCCACTATGAACAATATTCTCATGTTGCTGATATCCTTACGCTTAAATTCTATCTGTAGGAAAGGTTCTGAGATATTGGTCGATCAGAGTGTGCTTTCAGCACCACCCTCCTTTCTCCAGAGATGGTAACCAGCCTCACACTGTGTAAGAGTATTGGTTCTCCATATTCTTTCAATGCTAAACATTACAATTTATGATTTTTTTAAATAATAGTAAGAATAGTTGTGGTTATTAACTTTATAAAATATCAATTTTTTCCTAAAATCCTTTCAGTTTTTTTCATAGACCTATCTAACAGAAAAAGGCTCAAGATTCCAGCAGACATTCAAAATGTAAGCTGCTAATTCACCAGTGCACTGCTCTATAAAAACTACTTATTGGTTCCAGACAACAGTTAATAGCTTATCTTAGAAATGCTGTTTTAACGAAAATTAGATAGTCCTGGCTAATGAAAAGATTTGGAAGCAGGAGTGGCACCCACTTCCTAAATAACATGCCTCCGGAAACGCTTTGAACTTTGATAAATGTCGATAGTTACAGAAAAGCTTCAGGCCTTTTGTTCATAGGGTCACTATGAGTCATGCTCAACTCAAAGACAATCAACAACAACAACAACAATGAAAAGATATATTTCTAATTTTAAAAATAGATTTTAAAATTATTATTGTATAGTAATGTAATTGTTATGGTCTAAGAATGAAAAGCATATTATTAATTGATTACTGTAACAACAAAAAATGATCATATGAAACAAAATGTGAATGAAAGAATGTGTGAAACACAATGTATTGAAATTAAACACAGTATATATGACTTTTGTACACAAACCAATATAAAATATTTTAATCAAAATTATTCTTACTAATTATGTATATTAAAATAGTGATTTATTATTATATAATTACTATAATAAGTGGCATAATTATTTTCATTATTAGTAATAGTATTATTATGAAAATAAATAATGTTGTTGTTGTTGTTAGGTACCACTGAGTTCACTATTGCTTAAAGTGCCTCTAGGAGCAATGGATCTGAACTTTGTTCTATCCCCTGCTGTCCTCATCAACTCTAATATACTTGAGACCACTATTACAGTCACTGTGTCAATGCATCTTGTTGAGGATCTTCCTCTCTTTCTTTCACTGACCCTCCCTCTTGATGTCTTTTCCAAGGGCTACCTCATGCACAAAGTATACTGTTGTTGATGTAGGCCACTGAGTTGGAACTGACGTGTAGGTAACCCTCCAAGAGGTTTTCATATGCAGTAAATTGCACAGGAGGAGATTGTCCATCCTTCTGCAGAGCAGGTGAAAGATTCAAACCACGCGTGCCTCTGCAGAGCAGCTTCTTGCCACCAGACTGCCAGAGCTCCTTAATGAGATAAATGACAAAACCCACCTGTTGTGCATATCTTTACACATATTTTAATGGATCTAATTTTTATGAGCTAAATTAGATCCATAAAAAAATATATGTAAAGATATGCACAACAGGAGCATTCTTATTGGAAGTAAACTTCCCAAGTCACATATTTCCCAAGAGAAAGCTAAGAATGGAACAGCTAAAAGAAACTAAACATGGGGTGAGAAGTGGTGGGTGGACAGAATATACACGCAGAGATGAAGAAAAGCATTAGGCAACCTCTCATCAGACATTTCAGCTTCTGGAAAGTACCAGGAAATGAGCTAGCTCCATTTATTCTTGCCTTTTCTTTCTACATCTCATCACTATCCATTCAAAAAACACCATATATTCACATGTGGTATAAGCAAATGCAAACTTTGCATTCCTTCCACATAGAATCATCATACTATTGTCTAATCATTGTCATCTACAGAAAAAGGAAAGGCTCAAGATTCCAGCAGACACTAAAAATGCAAGTTATGGGAGGGATGAAGTTTCAGGATGGTAGATAACCTGGATTTGCTTCTCTGGAGCCTGGATCTTATAGATAACTCATAAGCAACTAGAGATCCACATGTTGATCTAACTGATGTAACCAAATAGTTACTTAATCTTTCAAGCTAGGAACTATTTCAATTGTATGGCATAATTTCTATTTATTTTAAGTCTTATGCGAAACTTGTAGTTGGACCAGAAAGCAGTCCTCAGAAGAGAGCAGGGAAACACTGTATGGTTCAAAAATCAGGAAAGGACTGCGTCAAGGATGTGTCCTGTCTCCATACCCTTTCAATCTTTATGCAGAACAGATCATTTGGGAGGCTGGGCTTTATGAGGAGGAATGTAGCATCAGGATTGGAGGAAGACTCATCAACAACCTATATTATGCAGATGACACAACCTTGCTTGCTGAAACTGAAGAGAAGATGAAGCACTTGCTGCAGAAGGTCAAGGACTGTAGTCTTCAATATGGACTGAAGCTCAACATCAAGAAGACAAAGATTCTCATCACTGGGCCAAATGGCAGCATCATGATGGATGGAGAAGAGATTGAAGTTGTTAATTATAGGTTGCATGGCTCCACAATCAACTCTTAGCACCAGCAGTCAGGAAATCAAAAGACAGAAAATGCTGTCAGGGATCTCTCCAGAGTACTGAAAAGCAACGATGTCAGTCTAGAGACTAAGGTGCACCTAATTTGGGGCATGGTATTGCTTGCTATGCATCAGAGAACTGGGCAATGACTATGGATGACAGAAAAAGACTTGATGCCTTCAAATTGCTATGTTGGAGAAGAATCTTGAACATACCATGGACCGCCAAGAAAACAAATAGGTCTATCTTCGAGAGGGTGAAATCAAATCTCTCCTAGGAGGCTAGGATTTTGAAGCTCCATCTCACATACTTTGGGCACATGGCCAGGAGAGACTGGTCCTTGGAGAAGGACATCACGTTTGGAAGGGTGGAAAGACAGCACAGGAGAGGAAGACCCCAGATGAGATAAAACTGTTACAGTCACTGGGGAAAAGGGTACTGGTGTGTCGGAATTACTGAGACTGGCTCAGGACAGGGCAGGCTTCAGACCTGCTGTACATAGGGTCACTATGGACTGCAGGCAACTTGACAGGATAAAACAACATCTTTTTTTCCTTTTTTATTATTATTTTTAATATTTATTTTATTAATCTTTTTTGTTGTCGTGTAATTCAACTGGCACAGGAGGAGATTACCCCTTCTTCTCAAGCAGAGCATCTGGTGGATTCTAACCGCAAGCCTACAGGATTGCACTGTAGCTTCTTGACACTACACCACCAGAGGTCCCTTAACAACAACACCTTTTAAGGAGCTCTGAATGTGAAGTTCTTACAATGCCATAAATAATAAAAGAAAAATACATCAGAAAGTGGTGGCAAGGATTATCAAAAGATAATATGAATATCAAGTATACTGTTTGTACTTCAACCAAAAATTTTAAAAAAAGAATGCTAATTTTCTTGTGTCTATCACTTTAAAGATCTAACACACTTGCCAACAAAAGCAGCAGAGTTGTGTCTAAGTATTTTCTAAGTAAATAAATTAGTTAGTAACTAACTAAGGCAGGTATAATAGGAGGATGGGAGCTCTAGGGACCTAGCAGTAAGCAACTGCACCCCCATCACGAAGGTATACAGTTCAAATCCACCAGACGCTCTGTGGAAGAAATGTGGACACTTGCCTCTTATGTGATTTATGTTGTTGTTGTTTAATGCCGTCGAGTCGTAGATGACTCATAGCCACCCTATGAACGAACAGCCTGAGCACTGTTCATACATACAGTTTCCGGAGGCAAGCCATTTTGGAAGTGGATGCCGCTCCTGCTTCCAGGCTAGATTTAGTCGGGAAGCTCCAGCCAACACTTTCCACCATGGGTGCCCATTACCACGATTGGCACATCACTGTCACAGGCTTCAGCATCACAGCAACCACGAGTTACCTCTGAACAGCAACGCACAGACCGGTGCTATACCACCTAGAAGAATGTTTGACAAGAAGACAATT
>NW_006399874.1:6101852-6102555 GCF_000299155.1 Elephantulus edwardii
GTTGATAAATCGTCCACCAATCTTGACCCCACATTTCTCCTCATAGAGCCCAGCCTCCCGAATAATCTGTTCTGCATACAGGTTGAAAAGGTATGAAGAAAGGACGCATCCCTGGCATACGCCCTTCCCAATTTTGAACCATGCAGTGTTCCCTTGCTCTGTTCTGATGACAGCCTCCTGGTCCAAGTACAGGTTTCGCATTAGAACGATCAAGTGTTCTGGGATTCCCATTTTTCTCAGAGTCAGCCAAAGTTTGTTATGATCCACACAATCAAACGTCTTTGCATCTCCTTACCTATCATTAATTACCTAAAACTATTCTTGAGCCAGGAAAAGTAAATTTGAACATGCTCACAAAAATAAAAGTCAAAAAGAAAGAATAAACTTTTCAAATTCTGAACATTACCGTACAAATCTAAAGACCAAATAGAGCATATTTATGGTATTTGGGGTTCAAAATGAAATCACTAACAATATCTAATAATATACCTGAACTTGTGTGAAAACTTCTAGTGTGAGAAAATGAACAGTATTTAGTCACTGTAAATGCAAATTGGTTAGCAGATATTACTTTTCTAATCCATAAACACTATAAAATATTCATTTGCATCATTTTTAAAATCCTCTGAGACCTTAATGGACTTCTCAGATATTCTCACAAAGATTCATTGCATTTAAAAATTTAACAGAACAGCAAGCAACA
>NW_006399874.1:6102655-6112886 GCF_000299155.1 Elephantulus edwardii
ACACTGTCCACCATGGGTGCCCATTACCACGATTGGCACATCACTGTCACAGGCTTCAGCATCACAGCAACCACGAGCTACCTCTGTACAGCAACAGGTTCCAACTTAACCGCACATAACAGTAACAACATAATAGGATAATTAGCAATATTGACAATATTCATTGTAATTTATCAACACAACCAAAACCTGGAGAAGAGTTTTGGGCCAATAGACAGTATTATGAAATCAACAACTTCATCTTACTTGGATCCACAATCAATACATATGCTACATCAGGAAACCAGGAGATGTACTGCACTGGAAGTTTGTAGTTAGTGACTTCTCCAAATTGCTGAAGGGCAATGATGTCAGTTTGAGAACTAAGGTACGCCTGAGCGTGGAGAGAGACCAAGTGACATGTTTCAACTAACACATGCAGTCCTATGCCAGGAAATCTGGAGGAGTGATTGGAAAAGATCCTTATTTGCCCCCATTCCAACAGAATGAGGAAATTATCAAACAATATCAGTAATATCACATGCAAGCAAAATATTCCTGAAGATCATTTAAAAATGGCTACAATAATACATTAACAGGTAACTGCCAGAAGTTCAAGCTGTATTTGGAAGAGTCTATGGCATCAGGAATAGACGGATCCTGGCTTAAAGCAGAGTCTGTGTTTTACTGAATATGCAAAGTCATTTGACTGTGTGGATCATAACAAACCATAGCTAACATTAAGAAGAATGTGAATCCCAGAACATCTAATAATTGCATATGAGAAATATACACCTAAATCAAGAAGCTGTTGTCCAAATGGAGCAAGGGAACACTGCATGGTTTAAAATGAGCAAGTGTGTACATCAGGGTTGTATCCTTTCTTCATACCTATTCAATCTATATGCTGAGCAAATAATTCATGAAGCTGGACTTTATGAAGGGGAATGTGGCATCAGGATCTAAGGAAGACTCGTCAACAACTTGCATTATGCAGGTGACACAACTGTGCTTGTTCAAAGTGAGGAGACCGAGGAACATTTTGCTTTCTGAAGTCAACAATTTAGACTACAAAAGTTTTTACAAGAAAGAGTACAAAGACACCAATGTATTCCATCAATAAATTGCTAGAAATAATATATAATATTAATTTCTCACATTACTCTCAACTTACACTCTTTCAATGAGACAGCTTGAAATCTCTACAAGATTGCTTGAAACTTCAAATAAGACAGCAAAACATCTTGATAACCATAAACTCTTGCTTAAATTCATGACGCATGCAAACTCAAACTCTGACTTCAGTCTTTTATCTGAGTATTTCTGGTAGTTTCTAATTCCCACTCTGTACAAAGTTACTAAAAGGTTAAATAATGAACAGCCATTGTTACTCTTTTTAACAACTGTTGCTGTTTTAACAACTGTTGCTGTTAAGTCAAATCTTTCCGAACTCCTAAAGAACAGAGTAGAACTACCCATAGGGTTTCTGAGGATTTTCACAGCAGCACAGTAGCATCACATCTGACCTCTCCCCCCCACCCCCCGCCACACACACACAGGGCTGGTGGGCTGAAATCTCTCTGACCTTGTGGTTAGCTGTCAAGGACTTTTACTGTGCTACCAAGGCTTCACTGAGGCAAAAGTGCTATTATATTAGTTTGAATAGTTACAAAATATACTAATCTTCATAAATACTTAGGTGCTGTGGCACAGGTAAAGATCATGCTGCCAACCACTAGACATGCAGCTCAAATTCACCAGCTGCTTCACAGGGAAAAAAGATGGACAACCTCCTCTATCTAGTGCCACTTACTGCCTCTGAAAATCCGCTGAACAGTCGGCTGTGAGTCAGTTCAGACTTGATGGTATATAACAAAACTACTAAATATGACATAAACAAATTATGATATCTTGCTTTATCCTTTAAGGCACACCATTTTAAAAACCAAGCACAGAATTTATGAAAAGTGCTCACTTAACTCTAAGCAGCAAAAGGGTAAAAATGTAGATTCTTATGTATTCCATACATACTGTCTATTGCCCAGACTATAATGAAATCACTGCAACATAAGCTTAAAAAAAAAATTAAACTACTTTCAATCTAATCATACTTCTAATTACATTTTATAAGTAATTCAATACTCTAATAAAAGTTTTAACTTTCACATGTTTTGCAGGACACAGACAACTAATTTCAGTGTATCCTTAAAATAGAATAGTTCAACTAATTTTAGACTCAAGTGTTATAAAGCATCAGAGCTGCCAAGTGACTGGCACCTGAACTGCAAGCAGCAGTATATGCAGATCTCCTAAAGCAAACTGTCAGATTGCTGAACTCGGAGGCGGCACGCACAAGGCTATGAAGTACCTACAACACATACGCACATGCCCAAAATAAAACCCTGCAGTCAGAACTGGATGGCCATGGGAAAGGAAGAATCAAGCCTCCATTTATTAAAGCGTTAGCTATAATATGTTATGCTGCAAAGGTGCCAAAACGAGCAGAACTTCTAAAAACGTTGAACACAAAGTCACAAGACTTGAATTCTTAAGTCTACTTACACTGACTGATACGATTTCCTCTGTTCAAGATCCTTTACATGCTCTATTTTATTCTGCAGTCTCTGGGTGAAGCCAATATTTACCCCACTCTGCCGCTGCCTCAAGGCTGTCAGTGAGAGGCCACCCAGAGAAATATCAAAATAAAGTCCAGCAATTATAAAAAAATCAGCCATGGAAAGCCCTACAGGACACGCAGTTCAAATCTACCAGGTGCTCCGCAGGAGAAGGATGGGCAATCTCCTCCTGGGCTATCCACTGCTTCTGAAAACCTGCTGACAGGTCAGCTATATGGGTTGGTTCCAACTCTACATCACTCAACAATTCTGAGACTTGTGGGATCACCATAAATCAGAGTCAACTTGATGATGACTGATTTATTTCATTTTCTTTTATTCTTTATTAATCCAGTGATGTAGATGTGCCATGTCTAGTATAATTAAAGTAGCATTAAAAAAGCTATCAAAGAGCATTATTCCACACTGAAAATCAAGAGTCCATGCTGCCACACTGGCATGCCTCGTATGATGAATTGTAACACTGAATATAAGAACAAGGTTTTAATCCAATGAGACAATAGTATCTTTGTATAATGCCTTTAATACCAGGATTCACTGGGAAATATTTTCACCCACTAGAGAAAAATTAAGACATTGTAAACTGTCTTTGACGATTCTTTCCAGGAAACATTTCAGGCATCTATCAAAGTAGTGGCCTTCAATGGTGACATTTACAAGGCTTAATTCTTTCCCAAAAGCTCCTGAATGTGAAAAACATATATAATACTCATATTTAAAATGTATTTTCCTTTCATGAATACCAAATCACTAGAACTTACACAACAGTTCAAGCTCTAGTCTATTTAATATGAATTTCATTCGAGCTAATGATTTTAATCTCATTAATCCATTTAAGTGGATTCACCTCAAAAAGTCCTAGTATTAATCAAAATCAGAAGGTCAATGAGAATATTCTAGTAAAATTATTTCTATAATGTTTCCTCACAACTGCAATGAAAATCAAAGTATATATATTTCATGTCAAACACGCACTTGGTATTTAAATCTCATTTCTACCACTTACAGCTTATATAATTTCTTGAAAATTAATTTCTATATGTTTCAACATATTTATTAGCAAAATGACAAAAACTGTACTCAGCATAAAGAACTATGAGAATCAGGGGGACATATTTGTGATATACGGCCTCAAAAACCCTATAAAGGCTCAGTTTTGAGTCAGTTCCCGCTTGGTGGCAAGAATTTATTTATATTTAGAAATATACAACTAACTATGTATGTATATATATTTCATTTAGAATGGTCAGCACGCTCCCTGGTAGGTAAGTAAGTAAAGAAATATATAAATAGTAGTTATTATTTTTATGACTGTAAGTTAAAACTTAAACTTTAATAAATTTTAAAATGGTTTAGAATTGAAGTTATCATAAAAGTATCTGGACTGCATATGCATCAGATAAACTCTAAAACTAGCCAAAATTTTGTTCTTGTTGTGAGGTTTTTTTTTAAAATTTTGTTGTTTTGGTGGTTTTTTTATTATTATTTTTTTTGTGTGTGCGTACCATCAAATCAGATCTGACTGGTACAGGAGGAGACTGTCCCTCCTTCTCCAGCTGAGCATCTGGTGGATTCGAACCACGCACGTCTGGAATTGCAGTGCAGCTTCTTGCCACAAGGCCACTAGAGCTCCCTCGAAGTAGCCAAAATCTATATCAGAGAGAAAAAACCTAACACACTAAAATATTTTAAGTTAAAAAAAAAACCAAAACATGGAAATATCATAAAGATATTTTAAAATAACTTATGTTTACCTTTTAAAAAGTCTATAAATCAACTATTTCTTGCTTAGTAGATCCATTAATCTGCTACTAAACAAGCTCAGAGACTTGAAAGACTCAGAAGACTAGAAAGGCTATTATTACAGGAGTCTGACATATTTCAACAAAGAGATACTGCCTTGGATGTGCTCACCAGGTTGTGCCAAGAATCTGGAGCACAATTACCTGGCCAACTGACTGGAAGAATTCCATTATTTATTCCCATTCCAAAAACTGGTGGCCCAACAGAGTGTGGAAATTACTGAACAATACAATTAATATCACATGCAAGCAAGATCCTGCTAAAGATTATCCAAAAATGACTAGAACAATATATCAACAGAGGACTGTAAGATGTGCAAGCTGGGTTCATAAGAGGCAGTGACACTAGGGACATTACAGGCAATGCTAGACGGATCTAAGCTGAAAGCAAAGAGTATCAGAAGAATGTCTATCTGTGTTTCACTGACTATGCAAAGTTGTTTGACTGGGTGGATCACAACAAACTGTGGCTAAGAAGAATGGGAATCCATAATGCTTGTGTTGATGCAAAATCTACACTTCGACCAGGAGGCAATTGTCAGAATAGCGCAAGGTAACACCGCATGGTTCAAAATCAGGAAAAGTATATGCCAGGGATGCATCCTATCTCCATACCTTTTCTTTCCCCCACCCCCAACCCATAGGCTAAGTGGCAGATGGTGGAATAAGTTTATTCTTATGTACAGAAGAGTTGGTGTGTACATCAGCTTAGTTTGGTGGCGAGTTCTTTGGCCTTGGCCTTCTCTAGCTTGGCGATGCAGACCACTGACTTGAGCCCTAGGATGCTGCCTCCCCAGTGGCAGCAGATCTCATCATATCTGTCGTTGTAATTGGTTCTGATGGCTTCTACCATCTTCGCCAGAGCACCTTTATCTTCCGGGTTCACCTGCATGAAGGCAACAGTGGTGCAGGTCTTCTAGTGGAAGAGGCGGCCCAGTCTGACCTTGCCCTTGATGATACAGTAGGGAACACCCATCTTTCAACACAAAGCTGGCAGGAAGACCACCAGCTCTATGGGGCCACAACTTGGGCCTTCTTTTTCTCCACCAGGGTGGTGATCGTATTCACCCCTGCATGGAGGACGGGGTGTCTCTTCTTGAGGGTGTCTCCTTTGCCAGCAGCCTTCTTCTCAGCCCGGGCCAGCAGCCTCTGCTGCTTCTCCTTCTTGGTCGGTACTTGTGGGCCAGCTTCAGCAGCTGAGTAGCCGTCTGGCGGTCCAAGTCCTGGGTGAACTGGTTAATGGCAGGTGGCACCTTGAGTCATTTGTAGAAGATTGCCCTCTGCCGCTGCAGCCGGATGTAGCAGGGCCATTTGACGAAGCAGGTAAGGTCCCTTTTGGGTTGGATGTCCTGCCCGATGCCAAAGTTTTTGGGTCTTCTCTTGAACAGGGGATTCACCACCTTCTTGGCCTCCTGTTTCTTGACCATGGCGGGCAACAGGGCCATCTTCTTCCCCTTGGCCTTCTTTCCCTTAGGCATCTTGGGTGGATGGGAGAGGGCCTCCATACCTTTTCAATCTATAAGTAGACCAGATCATTCAGGAGGCTGGACTCTTTTAAGGAGGAATGTGGCATCGGGATTGGAGGAAGACTGATCAACAACCTGCCTTATGCAGATGACACAATCTTGCTTGCTGAAACTTCCGTTTGCTGCAGAAGATCAAGGACTGCAGTCTTCAATATGGATTGAAGCTCAACATCAAGAAAACAAAGATTCTCACCAGTGGACCAAATGGCAGCATCATGATGGATGGAGAAGACACTGAGATGGTTAAGAATTTAGCTCGCTTGGTTCCACCATCAACACTCTTGGAACCAGCACTCAGGAAATCAAATGACGAATTGCATTGGTAAAATCTGCTGTCAGGGACCTCTCCATAGTAATAAAGAGCAACATGTCAGTCTAGAGACTACGGTGCACCTGACCCAAGCTATGGTCTTCACAATTATTTACTATGCATCAGAGAGCTGAACAATGACTATGGATGATAGAAGAATCGATGCATTTGAGTTGTGGTGCTGGAGAGGACGAATGAGCCCATGGGCTGCTAAGAGAAAAAAAGAGATCTGTCCCTGGGAAGTTGAAACCAAACTGTTCCCTGAAAGCAAAGATTTTGAAGTTCTGTCTCACATACTCTGGGCATACTTCCAGGAGGGATCAATCTTGGAGAAGGATTTCATGCTTAGACGGGTGGAGGGACAGCTTAAGAGAGGAAGACCCCAGATGAGATGGACTGACTCAGTAACTGAGGTAATGGGAGTAAGTGCGTCAGAGACCGTGAAATTAGCTCAATACAGGGCAGGATTCAGACCTTTTGTTGTTATGAGTCCCAGGTGACTCAGTGGCACATAACAACAACAGCAAAGAAAAAAACCAACAGTAAATGAGGCAGGTCCTCTGGTGGCATAGTGGGAAGAAATTGTGTTGCAATCCCAAAGGCACAGTTCCTATCCACCTGTTGCTCTGTGGAAGAAGGATGGACAATCTCCTCTAGTACGAGTTATTGCATCTGAAAACCCACCGGAGCCTCAGTTATGGATCAGTTTCGACTCAACAGCTTACAACCACCCAACAGTAAATGAACCACTGCCGTTTTCACGTATTAACTATATGTCTAAAGTCATGCAAAAGTGCATTCACAGAAGCTGCACTGCAATCCCAAAGGTACACGGTTCAAACCCACCAGAGGCTCTGCTGGAGAAGGAGGGGTATTCCCTCCTGTGCCAGTTGGATCCCATTTGACTGTACACAACAAGAAAGAAAGAAAAAAGTGCATTGACATTCTTTTCAAGGGAGACCTAATAATGAGAAATATTAAAAATTTACTTCAAAACTAAAAATTACTTATATACAGCAAGTTAAAAAAAATCTCCAAGTGTTTCCAAATTTAATTTCCACAAAGAAGCTGTTGCACTCCTCCTGACCAATCAGTCAGCAATTTAGCTGTTTTCGGAAATGTCTCTTCAAGTGGCCTTCCACTAAAGTAGCCCTGATTTTACAATGGTTCCTTAACTTGTCTCCCTATTCACTGAATCCTCCCTCTGATCAAACTATATTACCAGAGGAACCTTACTAAAAGTTGCTCCTTAGCACCTTTGTGATGAAGAGTATCCGTGCATTCACCCTTCCTACAGATTATTCGCCCTTCCTACAAATTACAGTCCAAATCTGGTCATAACTTTGGCATTGATGGCTCTTTTCTAACTTAGCCAACATTTCAAAGCCAAATTCATTGACCTCAAGTGGCTCTCAACTCAAGCGACCTTACGGGATAGAGGAGAAATTCTCTAAAGGGTTTCCCAGCATATAAACATCATGGAAGTATAAAGTTTTACTTTCTCCCAAGGAATAGTCGGAAGTTCAAAAATTTGGGATAGCAACCACTTAACACTCACTGCACAACCAGGTTTCCTTGGTTCAACATAACCCTCTATATTTATCCATTTCCAACTTCCTATAGCCAATAACATCAGCAACAACCTCTAACAAGGTGAAATGGATAAATACACACTCTGGTGGTCTAGTAGATAAGAAGCTGCACAGCCAACCCAAAGGCAAGTGGTTCAAATCTACCAGCTACAGCTCAGAAGATAGATGCACAATCTCTTCTCATGCTATTTACAGCCTCTGAAAGCCCACTGCAGGGCTGGCGCTGACCTGACAGTATAAACAACAACAACATAACCTCTATAAGCGCCTTGGTGGCACAGTGCATTGAGTGTTGGTCTACTAAGCAAACCATCAGTGATTATAACCTTCCAGCAGCTTTGAGGGAGAAAGATGAGGCTCCCATTAGGCTTTACAGTCCTAGAAACTCAATGGAGAATTAGTATGAATGGGAGTCACCCCCACGGCAGTGAGTTTGGTTTATTGTTTTGTTTTGTGGGTTTTTTTGGTATAAACTCTATGTAGTCCTTGACACATACTGGATACTTCAGGATGACATTCAGAATTGATTCTGTGGTCATGCTAACCAAATGGAATACTCTTATTAAGATTCTCAGTTTTCCTCCCTCGTACCTTCACCTTACATGATAAAATCCTACTGATACTGAAAATAGCTTCCTCCAACACCAATCCCAAACACATGTGTCCCTCTACCGAGACAAATGGGAAGTAAGGTATAGAATAATAACAAATAGAATTGCACTAAAGGAATAACAAATACTGGATTTTTGATCACTTATAGAAACAATGAATACCTCAGTAGAACTGCTGTTGCCTGAAATTCTTCTTCAGAAGTAGGCAGAATGTAATCTCTAAATTACTAATAGCTGAAAATTCAACACAGAACCTTTGCCTTTTTTTTCCTTTAAGAGTCACTGTGAAGAGCAAGAGCCTTATGTAACCAAAGCATGTGGATTTCTTTTCATTAATATGCAGTAGTAACCATCCTAAAGTACAAATCCTCTTCTCCTCCTTCAATTTGTTCACCAGACTTATCAGATCAGATGATTTTGGTGCGTTTTATGCATTTTTAAACACAACTGTCAACTCATAAACAAATATATGACAGCCTAGAGAGTCCATATTGTTGTCATTGCAGATATTTTATATTAAGATGTTTTGCTCAAACACTTCAACTACCCACACAGTCGGATTCCTAAAATATGCATGATCTCAAAGGCAAAAGCATAGAGGCTTCTTTCCTTGGCTATTGTCACAGTGAAACAATTCTCACTATCTCTCCTTACATATCATTAATTATCTAAAACTTGCTTTCTAAAAGTGAGGAGGGCCTGAGATGGTTGGTGCAGAGAACTGAGGACTGTAGCCTTCAATATGGATTATATCACCATATTAAAAAAACAAAAGTCCTCACCACTGAGCAAATTCATAGTAGATGGAGAAAAGATTGAAACTGTCAATTATTTAATCTTGCATGGATCCAGAGTCAATATTCTTGGTGCCAGCAGTCAGAAGATTGGAAGATGTATAGATAGCACTGGGAAAGACCACTGTCAGGGATCTCTCCAAAGTCCTGAAGAGCAATGTTGTCAGTTTAAAGAGTAAGGTGCACTTGTTTCAAGCCACCCTCTTTCCAATCACCTGCTATACATCTAAGAGCTGGACAATGAGTAAGAACGACAGGAGAAGAATGGATGCATCTGAGTTGTGTTGTTGGAGAAAAGTGCTGAATAATCCCAAGGACTGCCAAAAGAACAAATAGAAAAAGTCTTGGAGAAAGTGCAACCAGAACGTTCTTGCAGGCAAAAATGATGAGGTTTCATCTCCTATATTTTGGATATGTTGTTAGGAAAGGCTATTCCTTGGAAAGAAATATCATGGTTGGAACGGTGGAGGTTCAGTGAAGAAGAAGACTCTCAATGAGATGGATTGATACAAAGTCTGCAGCAATGAACTGAAATGTGTCTAGGATAAGGAGGATGGAGCAGAACAGGCCAGAGTTCAGAATTTGTTCAGAGGGTTGTTATGAGTTGTACTTGATTTGATGGCACTTAACAACAACAACCACATTCTCTCCTTGTTGTTGTTGTTTTTATGTGCTGTCGAATTGCTTGCGACTCATAGGGACCCTATGTACAACAGCCCTAAACTTTGCTCTGTCCTGCACTGTTTCTGACACTCCCATCCTGATTACCCCGTCACTGAATCAATCCACCTCATAGAGGGTCTTCCCCTCCTGCGCTGTCCCTCCACCCTCCCAAGCATGATGTCCTTCTCCAAGGTCCAGTCTCTCCTCACAACATGTCCAAACTATGTTAGACGGAGCTTCAGAATCCTTGCCTCCAAGGAGCCACCCAGTTTAACCCTTTCCAGGATGAATCTGTTTGTTTTCCTAGCAGTCCATGAT